>NW_015150773.1:131694-133564 GCF_000732505.1 Cyprinodon variegatus
GAAATCCACATGATTCAGTGGTCTTATCTGTATCTTGATTGAAAGCTTGCTTAAATTCTTTATTGAATTCATCATAAGTACAACTGTACTCAATCTTGGAAGAGAATTTAGCTTCCGCCCACTCCAAGGCTTTACCAGACAGATGAGACAAAATAAAAGAAATCCTTCTTCCATCTTGTAAAAAACTCTGAGGTGAATGATTAAAAATTATTGAACACTGGAACAGAAATCCTTTGAACCTACTTGGGTCTCCAGAAAATTTTTCGGGGAGAGATGGGCGGAATTCAGGAAATGATTGGTGAATTTCTGACCTGAGACGTGGATTGGAATCCTGAACCGGAAGCCGAATGGCTTCAACCACAGGTGTAGCGGCCTGTGAGCTGGATCTTTGGAGAAAGTCTGTTATTTCATGCAGGGAGCGGTTAGCTTCAGCTTGGCGTTTACTTAGCTCACGGAGGGCAGAGTCATGGCTCTGAATGAGGACATGCTGTTGCTCTAAGGTCCTCTTGAGTGATTCCGCGGGGCTAGTTTTTTGGCCAGAGGGGTCTGTCATGTTTGGTTCTAGGGGTCTAACCCACATGCAGAAATCACTCTTTGAAACAGAGAAAAAGTTAAATGATTTATTAAACAATGTTCACAAGTAAATGGATGCACTGGTTCTTGGTTCTTCGGACTGGTCACGGGAGGGAAGCCACTGAGAAGGACAGAGCAGTTAGAGTTGATCCAGGAAACCTGCAGTTTACAGATGACGAGGATAAATACCTGCTCAGAGAGGAATCTGATCCGCAGGGGGGGAACCTTGTGGGTCCAGAGGCTAGTCGGCAGGCAGAGAGCTGAGGGCAGAGGCAGAGACTGAGACGGAGTGCGGGCAGGCAGATTCCAGACAGAGATTACTTTCTCCAGGATTACAGGTTCCCAGATAAGTCAGGATCTGTGAGGCAGAAGAATACAGGATCAGGTTGGTTCACAAAATTCAGGGTTACAGATCAGAGAAGTTGGCTCAGGTTTTGCTGTACCAATACTGGCAAACACTCTGATAGGGAAGTGTCAGCCTCCTCCTCCTTAAATAGGTCTTCTGATGAGCAGACAGGAAACAGGTGTGTAGAAGTAAGCTCATGCCCTCAGGAGGAAGATCTCAGGCGCCCTCTGGTGGAGAAAGTGGACAAGCCTCCAGATCCCAACATAAAGTCTGTTTTTTCTTATTTTCCTCAGTAAAAGCGATTACTTAGAAGCCTTGTTGAGATGAAAGGAAAGGAACGAGGTTTGAAAGGAAGCCAGGATTCTCACGTCCTGGTGTGAATGGGAAGCAATTATTATCTCTGTCCTTTGAAGAGCTAAATGTGTGTGTATAGTCCCCTGTTTATGCTGGGGTGAGAAAGTTGCAGCCTCAGAACATCACTGAGCTGCATTTAGGCTGGTCACAATGTTCTCCTCTGCAAAGAAAAATAAAACCTTTTCTTCCTATAATATCAACTCTCAGTTAACACCACCGGCATCTCTCCTTCAACGTCTTCAAAGGACTCTAGTGGATTTTTTCTGGTCTGGACATCACTGGGTGAGAGCTGCTGTCCTGTACTTCCCAGTGGAGGAGGGAGGACAAGGACTCGAAGACATTACCTCACGGATTGCAAATTTCAGACTTCAAACAGCGCAGAAACTGCTATATGGTTCTGGATTACCATGGTTGGACACTGCAAGTCTTCTTTTAAGGAAGGCAGGATTTTTTGGATATATGATAAACTGTTACATCGGATTAATTTTCACTGTTATGCTGATACCCAGCTATATTTGTCTATAAATCCAGATGAAGCTAACCCATTACAAAAAATACAGGCATGTCTTGAAGACATAAAAACCTGGATGACTCTTA
>NW_015150773.1:138823-139690 GCF_000732505.1 Cyprinodon variegatus
ATAAACCTAACTGGAACCAACTACCAGTTTTAGTCCGTGAGGCAGACACCCTGTCTACTTTTAAGGCTAGGCTTAAAACTTTCCTTTTTGCTAAAGCTTCTAGTTAGAGTGGCTCAGGTTATCCTGAGCTATCTATATAGTTATGCTGCTATAGGTTTAGACTTCTGGAGGACATAGGGACCCCCATTTCATCATTCTGCTTCATTCTCTCTCTTCATTCTCCTATTCTGCAGTATCTGTTAGTTCAATCTCTAACATTATGCTCTCTCTGCTTTTTCTCATAGAAGCGCTGCCTCGTCTGTTCCTGTTTGGCTGTGACGCCATCCTGGAGAGAAATATCAGCTGTGCTGCTTCCATCAACACCCTTGTTTATAGATGCTGGTGTCATGTTTGGCTTGACGTGTTTGGCCCACATGCAGAATACACTCGGAAACAGGCAGATTGTCATGATGGGTTCACTAGTGAGACCCAGTTATGCAGAACACCACGGAAACGGAAACAGAAGTAAAAGGTTTAACAATGTTTGTTGTCACAAGCACAGTATAAATCACTGGTTCTGGTTCAGGCCTGGGGAACTGGTTCACTGGAGTCTGCGTGGGAGACAGTTCAGTTAGCGTTTGCTCGGAGGAGTTTGATTCAGACAGTTTCAGATTTGTACCTTGAGGGTTCTTGGTTAAAGCCTTGAGAGGGAAACTGTTGGGTCCGGAGATGGTTTGTTCAGCAGAGTCCGTTAACTGCTTCAGCGTCTTACTTCTTTGAGAGAGAGCTGACCTTGGCTTTGAGTTTCCAGCTCTTGGTCCAGAGCTGCATGGGAATCCAGAGAGAGGCTTCAGGTGTGGCTCAGAGAGCAGGCTTGGCAGGTTAAGC
>NW_015150773.1:141074-143852 GCF_000732505.1 Cyprinodon variegatus
CTAACCAACTGGATCAACACTGCGGCGTTGAGGCAAGGTCTGAAGACAGCTTAAATACTGTGGATCCTCTAATGGTGGAATGAGCTCCAGCTGTGCAGGAGGTTCGACTCAGGAGGATCCACGGCGGACTCTGCTGGAGGAAGGTGGTACTTCTCCAGCTCCCAACAGTACCCCCTCCCTCAACGACCGCCCCTTGGCGGTCCGGAAGACGTCGATGGACAGGAACGCTCGTACTCCTCAATCAGGGATGGATCGAGAATGTAAGAACCAGGAACCCACTGGCGATCCTCCGGGCCGTAGCCCTCCCAGTCGACGAGGTACTGCCAGCCGCGACCTCGCCGACGGGAGTCCACGATCCGGCGGACGGTGAAGGCAGGATGACCATCGACTTCCAGGGCGGGTGGAGGGGAGTCGGATGGTGGGCACAGAGGACTTGAGACTACTGATTTCACTTGAGAGACGTGGAATGTGGGATGAATACGAAGAGTCGGGGGAAGTTGAAGGTGTATGGCTGATGGGTTGATGACCTGGGAAATCTTATACGGTCCAATGAATTTTGGTGAGAGTTTACGAGACATTCCCTTGAGGGGAATATCTCGAGTGGATAGCCATACCTCTTGGCCCACGGAGTACTCAGGGGCAGGACGTCTTCTGGAGTCGGCGAAACGCTTGGTAGTCTCGGAGGAACAATTGAGGGTTGTGATGGTCTCTCTCCATATGCGTTGGCAGCGTCTGATGTGCTGGTTGACTGACTGGACCGAAATCTCTCTCTCGTCTGTGGGAAAAAGTGGAGGTTGGTAACCGAGACTGACCTGAAACGGTGACTGGCCGGTGGAAGCAGATTTGAGAGAATTGTGTGCGTATTCTATCCAGGTTAGGTACTGGCTCCAGTCGGTGGGATTGTTTGATGTCAGACAACGGAGGGTTGATTCTAGCTGTTGGTTCATCCTCTCAGTTTGGCCGTTGGACTGTGGGTGATAACCGGAAGTTAGAGAGGACTTACAGTCGAGAGCGGAACAGAATGCCTTCCAAACTTGGGAAATGAACTGGGGACCACGGTCTTAGAGGATCTCTCGGGGAATGCCATGTAGACGGAAGACGTGTTTCACCAGGAGCTGAGCGGTTTGAAAAGCCGTGGGAAGTTTCCTGAGGGATGAGATGACAGGATTTTGAGAATCGATCAACAATGGTGAAGATTGTGGACATACCTCGGGAGATGGGAAGACCAGTGACGAAGTCGATAGCTATGTGGGACCATGGACGCGAGGGGACTGGAAGAGGTTGTAACAGTCCTGAGGGTAGTTGGTGTGAGGCCTTATTTCTTGCACAGGTGGAGCAGGCCAACACATATTCCTTGACATCTCTGCGAAGAGTTGGCCACCAGAAATGTCTTGAAATTAAAGCGACGGTTCTGCTCACCCCCTGATGGGCGGAGAACTTAGCAGCGTGCATCCACTGTATTAGGCGAGATCTGACAGAAGAAGGTACATAAGTTCGGTTAGTTGGACCGCTACCTGGGTCAGGTTCTGAAGCCAGGGCGGAATTAATGAGATCGGTGATTTCCCAGGTAACCACTTCAACAGTGCACGATGCGGGAAGGACAGGTTCAGGCGTCTCGGGTTGATCAACGGAGTACAGACGAGAGAGAGAATTGGGTTTGACATTCTTGGATCCGGGTCTGTAGGAGATAATGAGGTTGAAACGAGAGAAGAATATGGACCACCTTGATTGACGGGGATTGGCTTGTTTAGCTGACTGGATGTAAGCAAGTTTCTTGTGATCTGTCCAAACGAGAACCGGGTGCTCTGCTCCCTCCAGCCAGTGTCTCCATTCCTCCNGCAAGACTCAGCTTGGCTAGAGTACCTAAAACTGGCAAACACTCTGGCATCGAGATAGTGACAGTCAGCAGCTTAAGAGTCCTCAGGTAATGAGACAACCATCCGCAGGTGTGTGAGAGAACGAGAACCAGGCGCCACCTGGTGGTGGAGGGAAACCACACAAAAACACAACCCACACAAACTGGATTCCTAACAGTTTTCGTCATAAAGGGTCAAATAAAAAGGATATTTTAAAGATAATTTTCAGTAAAACATAAAGTTCTATCTTGTTTTTATCCTGATTAGAGATGGCTTCCTTTTTTTTAGCTCCTTTTTCCAGCAGAGCTGACTTGAAAGCTTTGATGGAGGCTACACTATCCCTCAGTTTTTAGTGAACATGACTCTAAATATTGCCCTATTGCCTCTGTTGAGCTGCAGCTACATAAAATTATATCTTTCCTTCTCATATTAAGGTTAAAGGAGTGTGTGCTGAGGTGAGCGGCATGGATCAGAGTGAAGACAGAGAGGGCAGAGAACCGGAGGACCAGAGCAAAGCTCAGAGGTCAGATCACCGTCTCTAACTGTCTAGGACTCTTTTCCACATCATAGCTAAGCATGAACATCACCAAACAATCTTTATTTTCAGGAAACCACCTGAACCAGAACCAGAACCAGAACCCAGCTGTGTGTCCTTAAAGAGCAACAGGTCAAAGGATGGCTTCTTTGATTTTAAATCTGAACAACCTTCAGCTGAAAAAAGGTGAGTTGTTTCTAAATGTTTTAACTGTATTGAATTGAACTGACTTGGTTAGAAATGTTTTGATTATGCATTTTCATATTTATACCAGTTTGTTTTGACTGGACATTTTTCCACCAATTCAGTCTCCAGTTAGTTCAGGGTAAACGTTCAATTCACAACACGTCATCTCGAGTTCAACCAGATCATCCAGTCAGATTGATA
>NW_015150773.1:144059-146550 GCF_000732505.1 Cyprinodon variegatus
AAAGCCTTGTTCAAAACACATTTTTTATATATTTAATCAACAAACACTTCATTACATGTCATGATTACTTTTTCTTATAAGTCATAATAACATATGTTGCTATTTAATCAACAACCATTTATTTTCCAGCTATTATTATGTCAAAATACAGTTTTCAGTTTAGTTTTTATTATTTTAAAACAATGTTTTCATCCAGTAATTATGATTGTAACATTTCACATAAAACTATTCCGTGATCTATGCTTGCAATATTTCACATTGAACTAGGGTGCTCAAAGTTTCAGTAAATCATTACATTTGTACCGCTCAGGGTGTGTGTGTGTTAAAACCTATAGCTCCATTTTCCAAACACATTTTGTTTAACTAGGCTGGATACATCTGCGCCAATGTTCCTCCAACCGGCCTTATCTTGACTTTTCTGCTGCTTCTGAGGCCTAAATAACCTTGGCCATCTGCCCTTCTGTTGCTGTACTTGGAACATTAGTGGTCCCAACCATCTGCTGTACCCAAAATTCCATCTTTTCTTAGAAACTTTCCTTTGCAAAGGCTGCTCTTTTAGGGTTATTCATTAACAGTCTACTCCTGCAAAGGTGCACTATCTAATCAGCCTTATTTGTACAGCTGTACTGTTCGCAGCTCAGACCCTTCCATGTTAAAAATGATTAGACCTTTAAACTAAGCTCTTTATTCAATGTAAAAGATGACATGCATACAACTTTAATTATATAACTTTAATCATAGGTGCGCACTAATTTCTCTACACCGCACCGCACCGTAGTCAAAAGGGCGGTGTGAGAGGGGGTGTGCGGGAGTTGCGGTCTCTGTCGGCTCGGTAACCGCACCGGAGCCAGTGTGAGCAAGGGGTCACTGGTCCAAAGGGCCCAGAAGTGAAATGGTACAAGCCAAATGGCTTTGTAAAAGCTGGCAGTTATTCTTTTGGTTCTCGTACCAAGGAGAGTTGCCAATATCCTTTGCTCACGTTAAGAGTGCTGATGAAATTTGAATTGTTAAGATTCTTCAACAACTCATCTATTTTTGGCATTGGAAATAATTGCCACGTTGGCGTTGAGTTAAGATATCTGAAGTCAAAACAGAACCCCAGAAAACCATCGTTTTTTTAAAACCAAAACAATGGGACTATACCGTACTACTCACTTGCAGAAAACTCAAACCTCCAGATTGAAGTCAGGCAGCAGATGTTCAGGGATCTGATATGACCTTTAGCGTGGCGTAGTATCATTTTTTAAGGTGAACTTTATTTTCAACCAAAGTAGTAAAATCTGGTATCTCTGTAAAAAGGTCTGGGTTATAGGTTAATGACTGAACTCCTCACCATAGGAAGCCAGAACTAGGTTGATCATTGATTTTCAGTTTCAAATTTCTCAGAAAGTCAAACAACTGAGCTTTTAAAGCTCAGAGAAATCAGCCATATTTAAACACAGTTACCATAGCAGCTACATCTGTGATTAGATAGGAACATCCCCCCTGTGGACAGGAGTCCCTGAATCCTGTCCGTTTGTTGTTCTACAGAAAGTGACTTAATGCTTCCCGGTTCTTTCACAGAGTGGACCAGCAGAACTCAGAGGTTCCCAGGGGTCCATCTGCCCAGCAGCACCAAATTCAACTGGACTCCACATTTATGGTCTGTATTTACTACAACTCATTTCCCTTAGTTCCCTTCACAGTTATCCCCATGCTGCTCTCAGAGACCAGAGGAGCCAGTCTGTCCAACAATAATTAATATATTAATATATTGTTTTGTTCCAGCTGCTGGAGGAAAACATTGTTACTTTTGTGAAGAAGGAGCTGAAGAAGATCCAGAAGATTCTTAGTCCAGATCACCCAGAAAGCTCAGAGGATATTTGGGAGAACGAGGATGAGTTAGAAGCTGAGGATAAAGAGCTGAGCAGCTGCAGAGAAGCTTTGATGAAAATTACTCTGAAGTTCCTGAGGAAGATGAAGCAGGAGGAGCTGGCTGAGCATCTGCAGAGCAGTAAGAGGATTTCTAATAAAAAAAAACCTGATGCCAAAAGGAACTTGTTTCATTAAGAAGAGACAAGCTATCTATCTTTTGACTAATCTATTAATTGATTCTTTTTCAATGCTAATTATGTTCTTCCATTTTCAGAACATTTGTCCTTAGTTTGTCAGCATAAACTTAAAGCTAACTTGAAGAAGAGATTCCAGTCTGTTTTTGAGGGGATCGGTAAAGCAGGAAGTTCAACCCTTCTGAGCCAGATCTATTCGGAGCTTTACATCACAGAGGCAGGGGCTGGAGAGGTCAATGATGAACATGAGGTCAGACAGATTGATGCAGCATCCAGGAAACCAAACAGACCAGAAACAACAATCAGACAAGAAGACATTTTTAAAGACCTACCAGGAAGAGATCAACCAATCAGAACAGTGATCACTAAGGGAGTGGCTGGCATTGGGAAAACAGTCTTAACCCAGAAGTTCACTCTGGACTGGGCTGAAGGCAAAGCCCACC
>NW_015150773.1:146908-155048 GCF_000732505.1 Cyprinodon variegatus
CAGCAGCCAATCAGATCCCTCCTCAGTGTGTTGGCATGGTGACAGAGGTTAGAGGGTTCACTGACCCACAGAAGGAGGAGTACTTCAGGAAGAGATTCAGAGATGAGGAGAAGGCCAGCAGGATCATCTCCCACATCAAGACATCTAGAAGTGTCCAGATAATGTGCCACATCCCGGTGTTCTGCTGGATCTCTGCTACGGTTCTGGAGGATCTGTTAAAGACACAGAACCATGGAGAGCTGCCCAGCACCCTGACTGAGATGTACATCCACTTCCTGGTGGTTCAGACCAAAGTGAAGAAGGTTATGTATGATGGAGGAGATGAGACAGATCCACCCTGGAATCCAGAGAGCCGCGAGATGATCGAGTCTCTGGGAAAACTGGCTTTTGATCAGCTGCAGAAAGAAAACCTGATCTTCTATGAATCAGACCTGACAGATTGTGGCATCGATATCAGAGCAGCCTCAGTTTACTCAGGAGTGTTCACACAGATCTTTAGAGAGGAGAAAGGGCTGTACCAGCAGAAGGTGTTCTGCTTCGTCCATCTGAGTGTTCAGGAGTTTCTGGCTGCTCTTCACGTCCATCTGACCTTCATCAAATATGGACGTAATCTGATGAAAGAACAAACAAACACTCCCATTAGGTTTAAACGATCTAAGCGGGCGAATCGAAAAAGTCTGTATCAGAATGCTGTTGATCAGGCCTTACAGAGTCCAAATGGACACCTGGACTTGTTCCTCCGCTTCCTCCTTGGTCTTTCACTGCCGACCAATCAGAGACTCCTACAAGGCCTGCTGACAAAGACAGCTGGTAGCTCACTGAGCAGTCAAGGAATAGTTCAGTACATTAAAGACAAGATTAATAAGAATCTATCTGCAGAGAAAAGCATCAACCTGTTCCACTGTCTGAATGAACTGAATGATCGTTCTCTGGTCAAGGAGATCCAACAGTCTCTGAGATCAGGAAGTCTTTCCACAGATAAACTGTCTCCTGCTCAGTGGTCAGCTCTGGCCTTCATCTTAGTGACATCAGGAGAAGATCTGGATGTGTTTGACCTGAAGAAATACTCTGCTTCAGAGGAGGCTCTTCTCAGGCTGCTGCCAGTGGTCAAAGCTTCCAACAAAGTTCTGTAAGTACAGAGAGCTTTGATTTTGATGTGGGGAGAGCATTCACCACTCTGCTCTCTCATTATGCTACTTGATTGTAATGAGGTGTTATACAGCAGCACCACATGGAGAGAGCAGTGCGGCAACTGGAAGATGGTTTTGACCTCTCAAAGCAGATAAAGCAGCCGATTTCAATACAACAGACAAAAAGAAGGTTTTAATACAACAAATAAACCAATTTTAATACAACAGACTAAGAAGATGGTTTTATTACAACAGATGAAAAAGATGGTTTTATTACAGCAGATCAATGCTGGCGGGCAGGTTAGAGAACTGGCTACAACTTAAAGTAGCACAAGTAACCTGAAACACCTGGAGAGAGTTGCTCCCCTGATGGGAGCAACTCTAAACAACAAAAGTTGGATTTTTCTAGACATGGGGTCTGTTTCACAAGTTTTTAGTTTCACAAAGAGGGTTTCTTCAACCTCTGTTTCAGTTACTGTAGTAACATTCTCCCAGAGTTAACCTGGTCAGCAGCAGGTTTTCTTCAGTAAACTCAGAGTATCCTCCGTCTCCGCTCTCCTTACAGACAATCACACTTTTACTTCTTGATTTTTTCAGATTTTTGTCATTTTGGGCATAGATAATGCCTTTTGGTTTAAAAAAAACAACAACACTGCATGTCTGTTTGACAAGGATCTTATTAAAGAATGAGCGGCATTAATTCACAGAGTATTAAATATTTATAGGGAGATGATTGTACAACTCAGTGAAAGGGTATGAGATTTATTTGTTTTTAGTTTGTTTAATATGAGCAAGATGTGGATAATTGTATTTTTTATTTATTTCTACAGTACAAGAAGAACTACTGAAATTATTGTCAGGTTACACAAAAATAGATTAATTAATTCCATGGGGGTAAAAGGAACAACCTCAGAGTTATGATTTGGATTAATTCATTGATAACCTACTAAACGTACTGGTACAATTTGAAGCCATTCTATGGGACTGATAACCGCTAATAACAACCATTTATTGGGATGATAACATCTGAAGCGGCTGCAAGCAACCACTTAGTATTTATTGTGTCAAAGATGAAAGAAAACAATGAGGTTCCATCTATTAGAACAATGTTTTTATTCTTCAATAAATGGTAGCCATTTAGAGTGGAATTTGTTCAAGTTTCAGGTTTTTGTGTATCTAATTTTCTCCACTTTCAAAAGGGATATGACCTAATTTATCCTGTTTGTGGTGGATGGGGCTATAGTTGATTTCCATTTAAAGAGAAGGTGGTGCCTTGCGATCAAGGAGGTAAAGCTATCACTTCCAACTCTCTTTCAGAGTATTGACTATATTGCTCTGGGAGAACAAAGATACCAGTGTGAGCCAAAGTATTAATAGTTATTGAAAGTACAATAGACATGGTATGAAAATAAGTTAGCAAGAAATTTGTGAGGGGTGAGCAGGTGAGAAACATATGTGCTAGATTGCAGGGTGAGTTTCTGCATCTACTAGGAGAGGAGAACTGTGCCAGTCTAGTTTTTGAATAATGTCAAAGCTGCCTCATACCAGTGCTCCTCAAACACAAACCCCAGTTTATGCTGCCAAGCTCTCTCAGTGTTCGTAGTTGGAAAGAGATCAAATGACTAAATCGAGTTACATATCTTTGAAATTAAAGACCTTTGCAAGGGATTGAGTTGTATAAGTTCACCCCACGATTGTTCAGGTAACAGGTGAGGGAAATTGGGAAATAGGGATTTTGTTCAAGTCCTTATCTGGAAATATCTAAATAGATGGGTGGGTGGGAGATCAATTTCAGAAGCCAAATCAGTGAAAAAGCAAAACCAGTCTTCACAATAAAATCCTTGAAACATTTTAGTCCCCTGTTATGCCACATAGAGAAGGTTGGGTCGGTAAGTGCGGATGTAAACTCTGGGTTTTTTAAAAGTGGGGTTTGGACAATGGGGCCTGTAAATTTAAAATGTTTTCTAAATTGAAACCATATTCTCAAAGTATCTACAACTATGGAATTGTTGGTTTGGCTAGAGGGATTTAAAGAAGTTGGACCTGTAAGAAGAGCCAAAAGTGAGGCTGAGAAACATGAATGTGCTTCTAGCTGACACTAGAAGCTGAGGGACCATTTTTGAAAGTCTCTTTTAATGTCTACAAAGAGTGGAAGGACATTTTTAGAGTACAAAGACTTAAAAGATCTGGTTATGTTGACTTACATATAGTGAAAACCCAAAGGGCACAGCTTGAAAGGGACATCATATTGAGAGAGCTCCAGTGCCAAATGGTTGAGAGGATAACATTCACTATTGGAGACATTAACTTTAACTCCATTCTACCCGATCAAACGCTTTTTCAGCATCGATTGATATGACTACCTCAGGCGCAGCTGTTGTCTCCCTTGAATAAATGGCATTTAACAAGGTACGGACATTGTAATAGAGTTGACACCCCTTTATGAAGCCAGACTGTTCTTTGGAGATAATTGTTAGGAGAACTCGATTGAGTCTCTGGGCCAGAGCCTTTGCGAGAATTTTTGTGACCATGTTCATTAAAGAAATCGGCCTATAAGAAGTACAGAGGTCTGGATCTTTGTCCTTCAAGAGAACACTGATAGAAGCTTGTCTTAGGTTGGTGAGAGTTCACATTTATAAAGGGAGTCATAGAAAGATGAAAAACTAAATTAATAGCTTGCAAGTCCTCTTGCAGAGCCCCAAAACTATCTTTAATGTGAGGTTTTAAATGTGAAGCGGCTTGACGACGTAATTGGTGAGCTAGCAACCTGCTAGACTTGCTGCCATATTCGTAGTACCTAGCGTGAGATTGAAGCAAAAGGCGCTCCGCCTCATTAGTTGTGATAAGGTCCAACTCGATTTGTAAGACCAAGCAATGTTTAGATGACTGTCGGTTGGGGTGGATGCAAGTTGGTGGTCAACCAATTCCAACTGAGAAATAAGCTTCTGAATGTTTGACCTTCTTAGTTTTCTCACGTGCCACATACAAAATTATCTGACCACGTAATATGCCTTTAAAGAATCCCATAGGAGTGCTCTAGAGACTGGTTCAGATTCAGTCATTAAGGGTAATGAAATCCTCTATTTTGTCCATAATAAATTTGTGAAATTTACCATCTGATAATAGTGAAGTGTTAAATCGCCATTGAGAGGGATAGCAAGGTCTGGGCGAAATCTGAAGATCGAGAGAGACAGACATGATCTGAAATAATGATTTGGTGATATGTAACATTTGATACTTTAAGCATTAGTTTAGCATCTACTAAAAAATAATCTATATGTGAAAACGTCTGGCTTTTCCAGGCTGAAGGCGTATCTTAGCAGGGTGGAAATCGTGTCTGCGGTGACTGGGTTACGCTCCTCCTGTAGTCCTATGATTCTAATTTTGTTATGCCGAGATCTTGATTCCAACTCGCATTTACAGTCAAGAACGAGGACCTGTGCCGAAAGCTTATCCAAATTGCTCTTGAGTGAGACCACATCCTCAGTGCATGAAGACAGCGATCCCTCCATGTCTGCAACAGTCGCCCTTAGTGCATCCACCTCCGACCTGATAGGCGAAATGCTAGCACTTAGTTCTGTCTTCACACCGTGCAGCTATGATTCAATCTGAGTCAAATCGTTAGTTAACGCTGTCTCCAATTCAGTCTTGAAAATGACCACCATCTCTGCACAAAGTGCAGTAAGAAGTTCGGTTTTAAAGTCTGGGGGAAAAACATTACAGGCTGTGGAAAATTCTTCCAAAGACAGCCTCCCAGCAGCCAAGTCCTGTGGTGGATCGGTCCCAGCAGGCCGATGGCGGGGATGCAGGCAGTGGGCCAGGCCTCGCCACTGTATTTGAATTATTTGTATTTTTGGGTTTTGGAGGCATATTAGGCTGTAGTAGAGTTGTTGTAAGTTTTAGACGACAGGCAAACTGCACAAAAATGCTTAAATGCACCTTGTAAAAAAGATAACTTGCAGGAGCTACCTCCACCACATCTTACTCCATTAGTCACAAAACAGGAAGACCCCACAGGCCAGATTCAAACCCCGGTCGAACCCTGGTCGCCTGTGTCAAAGACTAAGATCTCCATACATGGGTCGTATCTGCTAACCACTGTGCCAATGAAGCACACCCGGCAAGCAATTTTGATACGCTTCTGTTTTACTGAATATGTATTCTTGACATCTAAAATACAAATTTTTACTTGTCAAAATGACCATTTCAAACAAAATGACATTCTTCACATCTAGAATAAATATCCTGGAAATTAACTATAGATCTACATATTTCTATGGTTACTCGTATATTTGAGCTATGGATAAAAATATTTTAGATATCATAAATACATATTCAGTCCATCCATCAGCCATCCTTCTTCTTCTTCTTATCCACACGTCCCTCTCCCCGGCCACTTGGACCAGCTCCTCCGGGGGAATCCCAAGGTGCTCCCAGGCCAGCTGATAAACATAGTCCCTCCAGCGTGTCCTGGGTCTCCCCATGGGCCTCCCGCTGAGACGTGCGTGGAACACCTCACCAGGGAGACATCCAGGAGGCGTCCTAATCAGATGCCCGAGCCACCTCAACTGGCTCCTCTCGATGTGGAGGAGCAGCGGCTCTACTCTGAGTCCTCCCCGGATGACTGAGCTCCTCCCCCTATCTCTAAGGGAGAGCCCAGACACACTACGGACAAACTCATTTCAGCCACTTGTATCCGGGATCTCATTCTTTTGGTCATGACCCAAAGCTCATGACCATAGATGAGGGTAGGAACGTAGATCAACCGGCAAATCAAGAGCCTTGCTTTTTGGCTCAGCTCTCTCTGAACCACAACAGACCGGTACAGCGCCCGCTTCACAGCAGACGCCGCACCAATCCGCCTATCGATCTCCCGCTCTATCTTCCCATTATTCGTTAAAAAGACCCCAAGATACTTAAACTCCTCCACTAGGGGCAGTACATTCTCCCCAACCCGGAGAGGGCACTCTACTCCCATGCACCCTCCAGAATCCTGCTAAGGGTGTATAGCTGATCCAGTGTTCCGCGGCCAGGACGAAAACCACACTGCTCCTCCTGAATCAGAGATTTGACTATCCGACATACCCTCCTTTCCAGAGCCCCGGAATAGACCTTACCAGGTAGGCTTAAGAGTGTGATTCCTCTATAGTTGGAACACACCCTCCGGTCCCCTTTTTTAAATAGAGGGACCACCACCCCAATCTGCCAATCCAGGGGAACTGCCCCTGATGTCCACGCAATGTTGCAGAGTTGCGTTAACCAAGACAGTCCCACAAGATCTAGAGCCTTAAGGTACTCAGGGCAAATCTCATCCACCCCTGGGCCCTTGCCGCCGAGGAGCTTTTTAACCACCTCAGTGACTTCAGCACCAAAGATGCAAGCACCTGACCCAGAGCCCCCAGGCTCTGCTTCCTCAATGGAAGACGTGTTGGTGGGATTAAGGAGGTCTTCGAAGTACTCCGCCCACCGACATACGATGTCGAGGTCAGCCTCACACCACCCCCACCATAAATATTAGTGGTACTGCACTGCTTCCCCCTCCTGAGATGCCAGATTGTGGAACAGAATCGCTTTGAAGCCATACGGAAGTATTTCTCCATGGCCTCTCCGAACTCTTCCCACGCCCGGGTATTTGCCTCAACGACCAGCCGAGCCACCCGCCACTTTGACTGCTGGTACATGTCAGCTGCTTCTGGAGTCCCACAGGTCAATAAAGCCCGATAAGACTCCTCCTTCAGCTTGACAGCTTCCCTCACTGCTGGTGTCCTCCAGCGTGTTTGAGGGTTGCTGCCATGACATGCACCGACAACCTTGCAGCCACAGCTCCGACTAGCCGCCTCAACAATAGAGACATGGAACATGGTCTACTCAGACTCAATGTCCTCCACCTCCCTTGGTACGTGTTAAAAGCTCTGCTGGAGATAGGAGGTAAAGCTCCTTCTCACGGGGGACTCTGCCAGGTGTTCCCAGCAGACCCTCAAAATACGTTTCGGCTTACCAGGTCTGACCGGCGTCCTCCCCCACCATCGGAGCCAACTCACCAACAGGTATTGGTCAGTGGAGAGCTCTGCCCCTCTCTTCACCCGAGTGTCCAAGACATACGGCCAAAGGTCAGATGAAACAACAACAAAGTCAATTATTGAACTATAGCCTAGGGTGTCCTGGTGCCAAGAGCACATATGGACACTATTATGCCTGAACATGGTGTTTGTTATGGACAATCCACGAAGAGCACAGAAGTTGTGCTTGTCATGGATTGTCATATTCAGTCAAGCTGATAAATGTAGAAAACGGCCACTTAAAACATGTAAACAGTACTAGATATGTAAAACTTAAATCTTACTAGTATAATTTGGTTTTCTTTAATTTCTGAAATTAAGTTTCTGCTGCAAAAATGTAATTCAGAAAATATTTTACTATAGTTCAGCCTAGAAGTGTGATTTTGATCAAAAGGAATCTAACTTCAGTGATCTACTAATGGAACAACCGAGAAGAGAGTGAAATTACACCAATGTGTAACTTGTGCTTCTAAGCAGTCAACAATCAATTGCCATGAGATTTTTTTTCCCTCTTTGCACTTCTGTAAGATGAGTTTTTGTTTCTTACAGAAGAAATACAGCATTTTCCCTTCTGTGCCAATGACTGTGATTGGTCTGCTACCTTGAACCCACCCCTTTTTTCAACAAGTTGTAGATGTTATTACCTGTATGTTTTGTGTTGGATCTGGAAAAGTCTTGGACTGAAGGCACTCTGACGTTTAACAGCCTTCGGAAGAGGATCCTCACTGTTGTCCATAATGTTCTTTATTTTAGGAAGGATTCTTCATATAATCATCTTCACGGGTTCTAGAGGAGTTCCTAAAACTGCAGAATAATGGCTAAAAAATGGTTGCTCAAGAGGCTTTTCTTGTTGGCAGCAATAAAGCATTCCATATTGCAGCTCAATCTGTACAAATTAAGGTGTCATTATAAGTTTGAGGTCACAGGACATATAAATTTGTCTATTTTCTA
>NW_015150773.1:155066-157060 GCF_000732505.1 Cyprinodon variegatus
ATTTCACGTGAAATGGGCCTCTCCTGACGGGCTGCAAACCCATGGAAAAAGAGAGAGAGTCTTTTCTGCGCTTTTTAACCCATGGATGACGTGCGGGCACTTCCTGTCTGCGCATCGGCTGATTGGTCCGTGCTGTGAGTAACGTGGGGGTAGTTCCATTGTGGACAAGAACAAAGGGGTAGTTCAGGTGGCAACGGAGATGGTTTAGCCCACTGATTTAGTTCCATGTTGGTAATATACCTCAACAACCTCACTTCAAAGAACAGAGCAGAAGGACACAGATCGTGACAAAATAAGGACAGGAGAACCTGCTGGAGTCAGAACCAGAAACCAGCGAATAAACACACCATCATACAGTTCACATCTGTGTCCAGAGTAAAGTTCCAGCAGAACATCAGACATCTGAAATTTGTGTACTTCTATAAAACACAGAGAACCTCAGTGGTTATGGACCTTACTGTTATAAGTTCAAATTATTTTTCCTGCACTGGGTTTACAGAATAGCAAAGGCAGAAGCATTAGCGGGTGAGATAGATACCATGAACTCACTTTTATTGGTCTGTGTCATATCTAATAAAAGATTGTTTGATGATGGAACATCGGGACTTTCCCAATCTGATTTAGCACATCTGAATCATCTGTCGATCAGTTTACTTGCTCTTACCATTCTTCTTGGTCAGAAGCTAAAGATAAAGCTTTGACTGCACTACATGAAGTGTTCAGTGAAGATCAGAGCAGTCACATGGATGCTGATCCTATCATAGCAGAGGACGTTAAGAGTTCAAGTCTCAGGCAGGTCAGCACTTGATGAAGATATTTGAGCAGATGAAGCTGCTGCAGCTCATCTTGTCCAGGAAGAAGAGCTGATAGATGCTGAAAAACCTGCTTGATTGTTTTTCATCTCATAAATCAGCTTCAGTCTCAGTGTGGATGTTGGATTAAATAAACCTTGATGATGTGAAAGCTCTTCACACTGGAGATTAAGAACCAGACTGGATGGAGTCCTCCTCCTACCTGGTTCAAAAGATGAAATGAAAAAAAAAATAGGTTAAACTGGGCGGAAACATGACAGCTACAGGACGGGACTTTAGAGACGCTCCCTTCAAATTGACGGGTCCAAATGTTGGACAGTTGGATTCTGAGTGAAGAAGAACAAAACTATGTAATGTCTGCTGTGGCAGAACCTTCAGTACTGAGACAGGAAATGCCAGCTTGGTTGATTTGGACTCTTTAATGTCCAAAGTAGGAAATGAAGAGAATTGGGTCCAGAGGCCTGCCTGACTGCTGCTTGGCTGACAGACATAAGCCAAGGTTCCTCAGTCATCAGCTGGCTTTATACAGCAGAATTCATTGTTAGCAGCTGACAGACAGTACAGGCTGCATCATGTTGTCTGCTTTGATTCTGCTCTACCAGTTTGGTTTCTCCCACAATGGACCAGACAACCCATGCAGCAGGTCACAGAGTCCAAATGACCCAGATCTAGTTCTTCCAGCAGCATGTCAGAGTGGAATCAAATCTGATCTATTCCAATGTCCATGTTTTTCTACTGAAAGACACTGATGGTCTGACCCTCCTCCTCCTTTCAGGGAGCCTGATGGAGTCCGATGGTTGAAACCAGGTCTGAGGAAGTGTAAGTGTCTTTTCATTGGATTAATGACAACAAAGCACCTCACATTCAACAATCTTCAAACTTTCAATCATTCATTCACAGTGATGGGAGCAACGGCGTTGAAAGTAACAACGGTTACTAATGGCCTTACCTTTTCTTGGTAACGAGTAATCTAACCAATTAGTTTGACTGTAACTATAATGCAGTTACCATTGCCAACACCCAGTTACTGCACGTTACTCAGGTCGCACAATTACATTTTTTTCATGATAGGACTCATGCACGCCTTGTCATGAGAGAGGGGAGGATGAGATTGGCAGATATATAGTGAGATTCCGTCTGTCAGTTGGGTAGGTGGGTGTTTCTGCTGGCGGGTGTTAACGT
>NW_015150773.1:157472-168590 GCF_000732505.1 Cyprinodon variegatus
GATGTTGCAGTATCTATGACAACCCAAACACACAGGATTTCAGAATTAGACATAGTAACTATAACTAATTACTCTTTTAAAGTAACGTGCCCAACATTGTTCATTCAGGAGTCATCATCAAATTATTAATAAATGATCAATAACTGCAGCTGGACTGTGTTTGTTCTCTCCATCAGATTCCTGTCAGCTCACAATCGACACAAACACAGTGAACAGAAAACTGAAACTGTCGGAGGACAACAGGAAGGTGACAGAGGTGGAGGAGCTTCAGTCGTATCCTGATCATCAAGACAGATTTGATTTGTGTCCTCAGCTGCTGTGTTGTGGTGGTCTGACTGGTTGCTGTTACTGGGAGGTTGAGAGGAGTGGAAGAGTTTATATATCAGTTAGTTACAAAAAAATCAGGAGGAAAGGAGACAGTGAAGACTGTTATTTTGGATGGAATGATCATTCCTGGAGTCTGAGCTGCTCTAAAGAAAATGGATATGCTGTTTATCACAATAAGAAGAAAACATTCAAATCCTCCTCCCCTGTCTCTAACAGAGTAGCAGTGTATGTGGACCATCCTGCTGGCATTCTGTCCTTCTACAGCGTCTCCTCTGACTCACTGATCCACCTCTTCACCTTCAACATCACATTCACTGAACCTCTTTATTCGGGATTTTGGATCAGTTCTGGTTCCTCAGTGTTTCTGTGTTGAGTCTAAAGAGTCTCTTCTTGTCAAAGAAACTCTCTCACTGTTGAAAAGATAGTTTGGCTCTCCAAGTCTGTCCTTTTCACTTAAAAACTTTTTCATATTCAGTCGGTTTCTTTCTAAATCTCCTAGAAAAGATTCCTTGTTAACTTTTTCCTCTTGCAGTCCTTTAAAGATGGAAGCTGGGATTATTCCAGGATCCAAAGGTTCGGTTCTGTTTCCACCCAAAGCTTCAATTAGGGTTTTTCCACCAATGAGCTTCCAGTGCTATACCAAGACTGCTGCTGAAGCTGGTTCTGTTCTCTGGTTCTCCTCTGGTTGTATTCTGGTTCTGTTCTGTTCTTTCCATCTCTTCCAGTAAATGTTTGATCCTGGCTCTTAATCTCACCATCAGTAGAACTTTGAACATTTCTATATCCAATCTTTTCCTGTTTTGTGCTTCTAATGTAGTTTTTCTTCCTGTGATCTGAACAGTTTTGTTCATTAGTCCCAGATAAACAGGCTGCCTCCTCAGGATCTGTTGGCTGTGAAGTTCAGGGTTAATGTAAGTGATTAGTGATGAAAAATGATGCAGTGAGTGGAGCTGCAGTTTGAACTGCCCAGCTGGTAGTTCAGTTCCTTTGTAAGCATCTGCTATGTTTTAATCAGCCACATCAGTTTCCCATATGACTTCTTCATAAAAGAATAATCATTCCAAACCATCTGTGCCTGAACTGCAGCTGATGAAAATATTGGATAATAAAAGAGGATTTGCTGCAGTTTTTGAGTCTTATTTTGAAAATAAATGTAAAAGTTTAGATTAAAACATTTTTACATACTCATAGTTTGACCTTTAATCCATTTTAATCTGTTTCATCAACAGTTTTCATTCGGTGAATTGGTGAGGAAGAGGAAAACATCAAATTTTTTAGTCTTTATCATTTTCCACTATTTGACATGATAAACATCAAATCTTTGAATTAGTTCTTTGTTCAGAAGTAGAGAAGAGTTCTCTGTGTCTCTTTAGAGTCTCTGTATTTTAGTGGAAATATGATTCTAAATTCTGGGACATCAGATATTTACTGATTGAATCACTAGTTCAGATATCATCTGGGTTTTTATTCCACCTTGCAGTTCATTATTCTTTTCTGGACTAAAATTACCTCATTAAACTCCCAACCCAGCAAAAACATTTAGCTCATAAAACTGATTAGAAATGAACTTCTACTACTTATTAGATCTGGAAGAGGACAAAGGCCTACAGAGGAACTGGAAATTATTTATTAGCAGTTAAAGTTCTTCACAGCTGATCTTATAGTTGGGATCAATATGAACCTGCTGAAGAGATTTATTGCACTTAGTTGCGTAGTATTTACATCACCATGTAACGTCACAAAGTATTTCATCTGCAATGAACTACAGGTTGGAACACTGAAGAGGTTTTATTGCCTTATATATCCTTATATGTGGCCCTATCCTTTCTTAGCAACAAAACAGTACATGCTGAAGGTCAAGTATGAGTCTTAGCAATGATACAGTCCTTAATGCCTAATTCGTACGCAATTAGATGATATATTAAGAGGTTTTGGCATAAACAGAGAACGTTTGTATAAACATTCCTCCCGGTGTGAAAGCAACCTTTGGCTCTGACCAGCACACATGAATTCCAGTAAGCTTTCGACATGATATTCCTGTGCATGTGCAGTTACGTAATGCGATGTTGAGACTATAAAACAACTGAGATGAAATGAGAGTTTCAGGGTCATAACTGAGATGTGACGGTGTAGTGCTGAATGTATGAAGTGTTTAGGACAGCTGTATGAATTTGGTTTTGTAATTAAATGTTTCCCCCTCCGGATGATAAAATGGTGTGAATCATGGCCTTCTTTCTGTCATAAGGGAATTCTCCCAATGAGCTTCCACAAACCAAATCTAAACTTTGTTTTAATTAAGATCAGAATCTTGAAATATATATTTTTTAATCCTAGTCTGAAATTGTATGTTTTTGAGTCAGTGTTAAAAACAAATTTCTTTAAAACTGCTTTTGACTGTTTAAGGTTAACTGTTAACTGAGGTATTAAGCTTGTTCTGTTTTATTTGCTTACCTACCTTTTTTATCTTTACTTGCTCTTATTGTCATGATTTTATCAAGAGCTCGTATCCACATGCAGAGAAACCAATTCAGAGAGACCAGGGAAAAGGTTTAATAGGTTTATTGAGAAGATAATGCAGAATCTAGTGTTGCTCTGAACACAGCTCAACTGGATCTGAAAAGTGAGGGGAAGACACTGCGGTTAGTTCAACCTCAGTGGGAAATTAGATTCTTGAACTTGAAGAGAAGAATTAGGTTGCTGACTCACGTTTCCAGAAAAGTGGTTGACTCTTTAACTCCAGTCTGTGTGCATTAGTTCCAGTCTTTGTCTCATTTGGTGGAGGGCAGACAGGGTTTACCCAGAATGTGGTTGTTTGTGGGTGAACGGAGAAACTGACTGCCACTTGGATTTCCTGCGGTACCTGAACAGGTTGGTGTGGAGATGAATTCCTTGCTCAGTGTGAAGCTCAAACAATCCCTTGGAGTATAGTAGATCCAAATCTCCAGTTTGAATCCCCAGCTCAGTTTGAACCTCAGATGATCCTTCCAGGGAGAGAGGGTCCGAAAACATTCAGTTTGCAGGATGACTTCCTGCCGAGAGGCAAAGACAAAATAACTCGGTTAGAACTCAGGTTGACAAAACTTAGTTTGACTCAGTAAAAACTCAGCTTGGCAAACACTCTGGCGTCGAGGTAGTGGCAGTCAGCAGCTTAAGAGCACTCTGTTAATGAGGTAACCCTCCGCAGGTGTCTGAGGACGCGGACCAGAACCAGGCACCTCCTGGTGGAGGAAGGGAGACAAACACAAAAACACAAACCATACAGACAGGAATCCTAACACTTATTCTTGTTTTATTTTCATTCTACTTGTCTAATTAATGTAAAGCATTTTGAATTGTCTTTGTACTGATTTGTGCTATACAAATAAACATGCCTTACCTTAAAATCTTTGGTTTCCTTCACCTTCTTTCTCTAACTTTCTCCTCCAGTGAATCATTTCTCTCCATCAGCGGATGTCCTCAGTGGGCTGTTTCATTCTTCCTCCACATTGAATGTATTCATGTCATTTGGATCGTGGCCTTTAGATGTTTTATAGTTTTCTCTGTCAGTTTCTGACACAGCTAATCTCAGTGAGGCTAGAGTACCCAATACTGGCAAACACTCTGGTGTCGACGTGGTGACAGTCCGCTCATCATATACTCTTCTGGTAAAGACCAAACGAGCTGCAGGTGTGGCTGGAAAACCAGAAGAGGACCTCCAAGCCAACAGGGGAAAAGGGAACCATCTAGTGGATGGGTGGAGACAAAAAAGGAAAATACAAAACATCTCCCACAAACAGAAACCCTAACAGTACCCCCCCTCAACGACCGCCAGCTGGCGATCAAGAGGAACCCGAGGGCTTAGAGGAAAGGAAGTCCGAGATGAGGGAAGGGTCCAAAATAAAAGAACAGGCATCCAAGTGGGTCCTCAGAACCGTAGCTTTCCCAATCTACCAGGTACTGCCAACCCTGCCCATGGCGGCGGGCATCCACGATCCGGTGGATATCTACGATCCGCCCACCTGTGATTCTTCTCTGCAGATTTGTTTGGGGTGGCGAGAGTCCTGACCCAGACAGCTTTACACCGGCTGATATGATGCTGGACAGACATGACAGCAATGTCCCTCTCCTCAGCAGAGAACAGTGGAGGTTGATAATCCAACAAGACCTCCAAACCAGTGGCAGATGAGACTTGAGAGTTGTCTGCACACTCTACCCAAGGCAAGTAAATGTTTTGTTGAGGGATCCCATGTAATCTAAATACATGTTTGACCAGGAGTTGGGCTGTCTGAAAAGCTGAGGGCAGCTTTCTCAATGGAATCAAATGGCAGGCTTTAGAAAAACGATCAATGATCGTCAGGATTATGGTAATACCTTTAGATACCGGAAGTCCAGTGACGAAGTCTAAGGCAATATGCGACCCAGGGCTGCCTAGGGGTGGGTAATGGTTGTAATAGTCCAGAGGGTGGCTGAAGCAATGGTTTGTTCCATGCACAGGTTGGACAGGCTAGAATAAACTCCTTAACATCGCTTTGGATGGTGGGCCACCAGAATCTCCGGTTGATTAAGGCCACAGTCCCACTGACGCATGGATGACCCGAGAACTTGGAAGAGTGCATCCAGTTGATAACTAGACCTGAAGAAGGAGGAAAGATCCCAGCAGCCAGGGAATCCTGAATGTATTTCTCCATGGTCTCTCTCTTGGGCTTGGAGATATTAAACAGGCAACTACTGAGTAGAGGTGCTCCAGGGAGCATATCAATGGCGCAATCATAGGGTCTGTGTGGAGGCAGAGAAGAGGCCTTAGACTTGCTAAATACCTGATAAAGGTCATTGTAATCAGCAGGAACCGAGGAAAGATCCGGTGGGTCAGCCTCAATTCCCTCAGCTGGTTGGAAACCTGGTGGAACTGCAGATTGGAGACAGCATGAGTGGCAGTTAACAGACCATGAATCTACGTGTCTGTTGGTCCAGTTGATTGCAGGATTGTGTAGCTGAAGCCACTCAAAGCCTAAGATTAACGTAATAAACGTAGAAGGAGATGTGCTCAGGATTATTACCAGATACAGTCAGTTTGATGGGAAGTATCTGATGAGTAATTTGGGGCAGATTTCTGCCGTCCAGGGCAAAAACTCGAAGAGGGGCCTGTAGGGGGATAGTCTCGATAACCATCTGTTGCACAACGGAAAAGTCCATTGAATTTAGTTCACAGCTGGAGTCGATAAGTGCTGACAGAGTGGGAGATTTATTGTTAATCTTGATTGAAGCAGGCAAAAGTAGACGAGTAGACGAGGGAGTGATTTTCTGGTCCGCCAGTAACCTCGTCTTTACTGGTGGACCCTGGCTTTTAGCAGAAGGGGACAAACTGAAACAAAATCTCCGTCTTCACCACAATACAAACAAAGCTTAGCCCACATGTGGTGCTGCTTCTGCTCAGGACTGAGTCTCATGCTGCCAACCTGCATAGGCTCAGGTGTAGGAGGAGTAGAAGAGGGTTCAGTAAAAGAAGGGTGATTACTAGCCAAGTGAGGCTTAGAAGGAGAAACTCTGTTACCTCTTTACTTGGCTTGGGCTCGAATCCGGTTGTCCAAGTGGATTGAAAGTTTGTTTAGTTCCTCCAGGGTTTCAGGGTCATCAAGGGTGACTAATTTGTCCTTTATGGAGTCATTAAGAGCGTTGGTATAGACACAACTGATGGCAGTGCTATTCCAGCCAGAGGCTGCAGCTAGAATGCTGAAATCTATAGCAAAATCAGAGACTGTCTTCTGTCCCTGTTCAAGTTTCAGGAGATCACGTGAGCTCAGCATCTTATCCGGATCCTGGTTAAATGTTTGTTTGAACTCTAAAAGAAACCCCTCAAAAGCACAGCCATAGTCGGGGGGGGTGGGGGGCGGGCGTAAGAAAATCTAACTTCTGCCCAGTCCAGAGCTCGATCAGTTAGATGACAAATTATATAAAAGATCTTGGAAGAATCCAAAGGAAACTTACTAGGTGCATGGTTGAACTGGATAATACACTGCATGAGGAAACCCTGGCACTTCTTGGGGTTCCCGTCAAAACTGGGCGGAATGGGTAGCTGACACTCAGAAAAAGGAGGAAAGGAGGTTGTTTGGTTAGCTCGAGACGGGGCTAGCTCACCGGCTGGGCCCAGAGCCTGGAGAGCAAAACGGACAGCGTCGGTTAAATCAGTCACTTGACGGTTTAACTCAGATTGCTGGTTGACTAATTCAACCAAAGTGTTGTCAAGTCTGGTTAGGGCTGTTTGTTGCTGGTTAATGGCCTCTGCTGGGTCAACGGTTTGGCCAGAGTGTTCTGTCATGATCGGTTTTACGAATTTGACCCACATGCAGAGATACCACTCAGAGAACAAGGGAAAAGTTTAACAGGTTTATTGAGGTAAGAATACAGGGGTTGGATCTGGAATTCAGTGAGCTGGTGAACCGGAACTGGAAGTGAGAAGGGAAGTTCAGAGGTCAGTTCAGGTTCCGTGGGAATCTTGAATGTTGTAGATAATGCTGGTGAGGGACTCGCGTTTGAGGGGGGCCTTGTCAATCCTTCAATCCAATCTGTGTGGGATAATCCAGAGAATAGTGAACACGTTGGAGGGTGGACAGGTAGACAAGCGTTGGACCCGGAGGAGTAATGGAGCAGACTGTCACTCTGATTTCGATGGGAACTTGAACCGGTCATGTGGAGGTTTTCCCCTGCTCAGTGTGAACTCAGCTTTTCCTTGGAGAAGGTCCAGGTATCCAGTTAAACAGGAAGTCTTCCTACAAAAGAAACAAAGACAAAAGTACATAAGTCTCAGAGGAACAACGCAAGGTTAGACTCAGCTAATAATCTCAGCTTGGCTAGAGTACCCAAAACTGGCAAACACTCTGGCGTCGAGGTAGTGACAGCCCACTGTTCAAATACTCCTCCGGATAATGGTCCAATGAGCCGCAGGTGTGCAGGTAGGCGTAACGAAGACAGGGCGCCTCCTGGTGGTGGTGAAAAGGAAACACACAAACAGACCACACAAACTGGATTCCTAACAATATGTATATATGTGTATGAATATATATATATATATATATATATATATATATATATATATATATATATATATATATATATATATATATATATATATATATATATATATATATATATATATATATATATATATATATATCAAATTACATTGTTATTAAACAGTCTGTACTGTAAAGGAAATCCAACCATGTTTCTCAGATATTATGCAGTTATTACCATGTAAGCTATTTGGTTTGTGCTGTTTTACTTACTGTCTTCACAGAGTTACTCCAGTACATAAGTGCATTATTACCAAGTAAAAAACATGAAATTACATGGTTATTAAAAGGAATCTTTACTGTAAAAAAAGACACCCATGTTTGGTATGTTTTAAGCAGTTATTAATGTGTAACATTTTGGTTTGGCCCCTTTACTATCAGCAATAAAGTACTTCCTTAGTACAGAGAAAAAAAAAATAATTATCATATCCCATTAATAGAAAACTGTACAATAAAAGAAAAAGACCTGTTGGGTTTGGATCAAAAGTTGTTTAATTTTTAATCTTACCTTCAACTGTACATCCAAAAGAAATATCCACCAATTTAAATTGTTTGTGATTGTATGGTGGCTTTCAATGGTAGAATCTCAAAAATCAGGACACCTTCAGTCGATCATCTGATTGCCCCAGGACGGGAGAAGAAGCATTTATTTTATAGATCAAATTGACATGCTGTCATCAGTACACGTATCACAGCGCTGAACATTTCATCAGAACATATCTGCTTATTTCTCCAAATCACATTCCAATCCACCATGTCTTATAGTCTCAGCTTCGCACTGTGTATGCACATGTGTCGACATCTTACCAGAATTCACGTGTGCTGATTTGCGTCAAAGTCACTTCGACCCTCAAAGAATGTTTATACAGATGTTCTCTGTTTTGCCAAATCCCCTCATACATCATCTAATTGCAAACAAAGCGTCTAAGAGACCATGTTGTTACCAAGACTCACACTTGACCCTAAGTCCTGTTGCTAAGAAAGTGTACAGCCATACAAGTCTATATAAGGCAAATAGCCTGGTTCAACAATTGTTTTCAATGAAATTGTTCTTTAGAACATAAGCTGTAGAAGAAATGTATCTACAGAATGTTCACGATATTCTTATCGTGATAAAGCCATTTCAAATAGAGATAACATATTTAAAGAAAAGAAAATAACATGACTGAAATAAAAATAAAATGATTTTTTTTTTATAGAGAGGTTAGCAAAGCACTATTTGAAACATCACAATTAGAACAAACTATAACAATAGCTGAAATTGCATAACCCTCACTTGCTGTATTAAAATTTAATTGGCAAAAGCTCTGAACTTTTCTATGTTCTTTTAATTTCACTGACTGTTTTTATGTAGCACTTTGCTAGCTTTGTGATATTTTTGCACTTATTTTTATACTATAAAACATGCTCTGATGTCTTTTAAAAATCCTCTTTATAATTTCTCCATGCTCTTTCAATGTGTTGTGTATGAGGTCCACTGCCAGGTTGAACAAAATGTCTTTGTTGATTTACCTGATAGTGAATATACCCATCGCGGGGCAATCTGCTGTATGCACCCAAACAGTCACTAATCACTTCACTTCCAGGTTTGACATATTTTCTTATTATTGGAAGCAAAGTCCTACTGGATTGATTTTTCACAACTTTCAAGATTGGTCGCCTTCGAGTATTTTTCACTTCCAGAAGTGCAAAGACCAGGGAACGTCTTCTCCAGGTGAGTCCACGTCGTCCACGTCCATACTAAACAATAGGGGAAAGGTTACCCTAAAGAGAAATTAGAAATAGCTTAAATCAGATGGAAAAAGTCAATAAAGCTTTGGTGAAAGCTAACTTTCTACAATGCAAAGCATATACACGAGATTTGTGCTTCAAATTTATACCTCTACCTATTAAGAGCTATACAATGTAAACAGCTAAAAGTACCCACACAAAGCAGATATAGGTAAATCTTACCTTTCTTTTATGCCTAAATTTCCTTTCATCTATAGCCACAAAAGGACCTCTCCCAAACCCTTTCTTCGTATCCCCAGTCTTACAACCGCAGAACAGATTTTCCACAGAACCGTTGTCACTCTCGTCAGTGATTTACTGCTCCCAGTCACCCTATCTTCAAGCAAATGTACTTGTCTTCTTCTTAACCCCTGTGACAGACTGAAACAAAACATAAAAAACTGAATCTACCATATGACTCAAAGAATAACAAATTCTTAGTGTGAGAGAGCACATATAGTCGTACATACCTGTGCATAATGTTCATCCAGGAGGGCAAAGTAAGGTGCGATCTTGCAAAAACTGACCCCTCTCTGATAGATTGTGTGCTGACTCTACCTTTGTGGTATGACCGTCTGCAGTTCCTGAAAAACATAACACTACATTGAAGTAATACTTGTATACACTGTGACCAGGAAGCTGAAGAATTGTTAATCTCTGTTCCAATAGATGGACCCCTGTGGAAAACATATAGCTTCATTTTTTTACTTACTGTATACTGTGTATACGCTTAAATTTCTACACAGAAAGAGCTTAGCATATCTTACACATTTCCTTTTAAATACACTATAAACAGAAATACTTTTAAAGCAAATTTGAATTCTATTTATAATGTCCTTTACTCACCATCTATATCCATCCTTTGTAGTGTTTGTTTTTTTCCAATTTCATTCTGGAGTTACACAAACAATTATTTTTTCTTCTGGCCAGTAATTTATCAGCCTGCAGTTGTTAGGAATCCAGTTTGTGTGGGTTGTTAGTTGGCCTTCCTGCACACCTGCGGCTCGTTGGTTCATCACTGAAGAGTATTTGAGCAGCGGACTGTCACTACCTCAATGCCAGAATATTTGCCAGTTTTGGGTACTCTATCCAAGCTGAGTTTAGCTGAGTCTAATCTGAGCCTTTGTTTCTCTGAGTCTAATTTCGTTTTTTGTCTTTGCCTTTTCAGCAGGAAGCCTTCCTGTGTAACTGGATACCGGGACCCTCTCCCCTGGAAGGATTAAGTGAGTTCACACTAGGGACTGACACGGGAGTGGATTTTCACTCCTGCCCTGTCCCACTCCTACAGAAAAAAATTGTGTACCGTCCCGATCCCGGGCCAGAGTAGAAATCTTAATCCTGTCCCGTCCCAATCCTGGTGAAATTACGCCCACTCCCATCCCGCTCCCATTCAGAATGACTCCCGCTCCTGCACCATTCCCATTCTTGTTGTTTTTGAGCGCGGGTGAAAAACTCAGAGCGGAAGCACTGTTGGTTTTTGGGTCGTGTAGTTTTTTTTGACTCGCATTATAGTGTAGGCTTCAAGGAAAAAAACTACAAAATGGCGGCGCCAGTACTGGATTTTTTTTTCTTTCTATTTTATTGGATTTTTTGGCATCGATCCTAGTTTTTTTAGTCACTATTGGTTTGCTCCCGTCGTCTCCCGTTAATGTTTAATCCTGTACCGTCCCAATCACGTGATCGTTACTAATACTGACTCCCATCCCACGGGAATCCTACGGGAATCACGTGACCCGTGGGATTCCCGAAAAAATGTCAGTTCACACTGAGCAGGGGAAAACTTTCACACGTGCCGTTCAAGTCCCCATCGGAAATCCAAGTCCGCTATAATGCTCCTCAGGGTCTAACGAATATCTTTCTGTCCGCTCTCCAACGAGTTCCCTCTTTTCTGGATAAATCCACACCAACTGGATCAAGGAAAGACAAGAACCCCCTCAAATGTGAGTCCTGCTTCCACTGTGCTAAAGACTCA
>NW_015150773.1:169496-172560 GCF_000732505.1 Cyprinodon variegatus
TACTTTTGTTTGAATAGCGCTGACTAGGCTACAGATGGAAATGTTTTAAAATTTACAATGGATTTTGCTTAGAAAGACATTGGATACTTTCTTGAGTCACAGGATGGATTACACTACAGGGGACACAGAGACAAATTTTACACCTAAACTTCAGAAGGAGGGATGGTGTGCAGCTGCTGAGATGCAGACATTAAGGAAGTGACTGGATGCCCACTGCTTCAGATGAGAACAGGCCACTGGCAGTGATGGGATGTTGGAAGGTCATGGGATCATCAGTTCAGATACGTGAACTGACACACCAGACTTCTTATTTACAATGAAAAATGATGAGCAACTTATTTAAAACAGGTTGATTAATACAAATCCATGAATAATATATTTGGTTTACAGGGATCAACAGGTAGATCTAATACCTTTCTAAAGAACATGGTAGTAGTTGGGGATTTCTTTTTTTTTTTTAAAGTAGTGATTGCAGCAACATAGAGTTTAATTATAGGAATTACGTTATCGACAGGATGAAATGGTCTACTAAATATTCTCCTTATCATAAGGTGGGAAGGTAAGCTTAAATAAAGGAATAAAAATGATTACTTGGAGATGTTTTACTATGTTATAGAGTGGACTGGGTTTTTTGATACATAGGTTGGTCAGTTTTAATTAGCAGAATATTAAAGCAGCAACAACAAAATGCACTTCAGGATAAATTTGAACATTTTCTGAACGAATTTTTTAAGCAAATGATGACATCTTTCAATAAAAGCAATACTGATGAAGACTAAATGAGTCAATGAGCCTATGGCAATTCAATATCAGGCCCAGAATCTATAACTTCACCATTTATTTATTTTTTAATTTTTTTAACTGCAAGCTGATTTAAAGATAGCATTACAGGAGCTATATATTTTGGGGATACTATATTTTGGGGATGGGTAACCATACATTTCATGCACAAAGCAATGAGAACACCTGAATTTACTTTACCTGTAGCTGCAATCTATAGATGGAACTGCACACTTAATATGATAGTTTATTGATAGTTTATTATGATAAAAACATTAGAGGAGATTATGATTCGATATATCATGAGATATAGATATGATGATTGTATCTGGTCAGGGGTCCAGATATGGCAACAAACTATTGACTGGTTCTGGGGATGTTAGAACAGATTTTTTTTTTNGGTTCACAAAATCCACGGTTCGGTTCGATTCACGGTTTCTGGTCACGGTTTTCGGTTTGGTTCGATACATGTTGATTGTTACACCCAAATCCCATAAAAATTTATGGAATTAATGAAAAAATCCCCCAAAAAATAATGGATTGTAATTATTTTAAATGATTGTTGTTCTTTGTAGGTAACAAAGAACAACAACCTGTTATATAGCTTTTTTATATCCAACTTGGAATCCTATGATCCATCCTGACAGCTATTCGATATATTTTATTTTATATCAGAAAGGTAAGTGAAACATTATGAATGTGCTGTATTTGATTGGTTGTAATTAAAAGCTATACCAACTACTGGACTGGTGTTTGTAGATACAGACGTTAGCTTACATTCGGCCATTAAAGCTAGCTATTTCACTTCTTGGAATAGCAAAAACAAACTTTTAGGACAAATGAATGCCCTTAGACTTATTTTAACAGTTTATAATTATTTTATTAGTTTGAATATATGGGTTCATCATAACAGAACTTCTGAGTTCTGTTTAAACTTACAAAAACAAAGCTGATTCGTCCTTAAGGTAGACATTTTTTTTAGTGGCCATCACTATGTTGCTTTATCGCCACGAAACCAACATTGACTTCAGATTCAGAGAATGGCTCATTGGTCAATATACCTTGGTTTTTCTTAGTTTATGTATCTTTTATCAGTCACAGATAAAAAACAAAAATACAGGCACTTAAAACAAGGACTATATTATTCTACAGGAATAGCAAAATCTTCTAAACAAGGCTTTGGATACCATTACGATTTATGTGTGTTATTTAAATTAAACAATAATAACATAATAGACCTTACTTTAAAAAAAAATTGAAAGAATAGAAGTCTTATAATCCTTTATTAGATTAGTCGACTTGTCTTTAATATTTTTCCTTTTTTCTATGAGTACATTCTGTAACAGAAGTTCCTCTATAGTACTGTATAAATGTAACACGTTGTCTGTAATTCCAGGGGAACCTGTTTTAAATACTATTCATAAAGGGAATCCTGTGTTAAATTATACAAAGTGTTTATGTCATGACTTACCAAAAAATCCAATTATTCTATTCTGTGACTCAAACTTTTTTCTTTCTAAACTCCTGTGGTGTATATCTAAATAACTTTTTTTGTGAATTATAGGTGTTAACAAATAATATCAATGTCCCATTAATATTTAATTGGTATCTTTCTTTCTTAAAGTCAACATTATAGATGGTGTCAAAGGCTAGGCAACATAGGTAGCGTTTAGGAATGAATTTAAAAACAGACGATGGACTTCATTTTTTTCTATTATTTTGCAGCAGAATCATGTTACATACAAGATGAGGTAGAGGCTGAGGTGCAAATAAGGTGCAAAACAGCCAAGAACCTGATGAAGGTATATTTAATGACTTAGTGTATCTAGATTTGAAAGTCAGTTGTTTTAGCTATACCTGTCTGTCCTGTGTTATTCAATTTAATTAAATAATGCTTTATTAACCCCAATGGGAAATTATTTGTCCAATTTATTTGTCGATCCAAGAATAAAACAAACAGAAAATTCCTTTTTTTTTTTTTGGTTTGAAGTCCTTATTTGGCCTTTTAACTAAATATGTAAAAAGAAAAAACAGAAATTAATTTTTGATATTAATAATTTATTTCTATGCGATAGGTTAAGATTATTTTTTGTGTAGTCTTCTGCCCTCTGTTATCAGGTATTTCTGATTGTGTACAATAGGATTTTGAGCAAAGTTTTTACCATTAAATTATGCAAAAGGTGTCAGACGCAAAACATTTCAGAAACCGTATGTATCAAATATGATACATTTGGCATTACAGGGATATACAAATCAGATATCTGTGTTAGACAGTTCAACACTA
>NW_015150773.1:174163-177995 GCF_000732505.1 Cyprinodon variegatus
ATGTAGCTTGGTTCAAGCCACTTAATTTTCTTCCTGCTCCACGTCTCTGTCATGCATCCGTTCATTTCTTATCTCTCCTTTTGTTCTGTTCTCTTCTTCTACGTTTCCGGTCACTCGTAGTGCACGTAAAAACATTATAAGAACCATTAAAGAAAAAAAAAGAAGTAGCTCTTAAATCGACATTTTTTCTCAGAATAAAACTATGAATTTAGAGACATCTATACGTTAACATTATGCAAAAATAAACATGAATAAAGAAATAAAATAACTTTTAATTCTTTTTTTAGTCATGTATTAAACACATTAAATCTATACTTTGTTCTGTAATAAAATAATGTTTTTTTCTCTTAACCAAAGTCAAATATACTACATATACTACATATGATTAATGATAGAAGTAGTTTTTCTCTCTCTCATTAGGATTGCATTAGAGATTGATTAGAAACAGGATGAATCACACTTCAAGCTGGAACTGGACAAAGCGACACCAGTTCTTAGCATATGGCCAAGATACCCTCAGGAGCTCAGCAGATTAGCTGGGTCAATCTTTTATAAGCAATGCTAGAGAGTTAAAAAAAAAAAAATTCTAATATGACCTGACCCTGGGTTTTTCAGCCTCCTGTTTTTATCCATTTTTATTTCTATCAGGGTATATAATGCTGACTGGACTGACTTGGTTAATAACTGAACTGGATCCGAATCATTAATTAGGACATCAGTAAGATGGTATGCAACATGCCAAATACAGTGTTTAGCGATTGTAAGCTACATGTTTTGTTCCTGGCTGAAGGCCATTCTGGAGAGCTCTGAGTTTGTTTTTATTCCTCTGTGGTTCTGATTTAAACTAAGAGGTACAGTTGGATGTGGTGGTGTGAAGCTCGAGGACTTTTGTTTGGGTGGAATGACGCACCCATTAAGAGCGATCAGGCTGACAGAGGCATTAAATGAATGACATGATGATCCTAAAACTTTTTGGAGAAATCTGAGACACCACGGGAGTTTTTTTTTTTTTGTCTTACATGTTTGTCGTTGTTTGTGTCTGTATGTTTGTCCTTTTACTAAGATCTTAGTCTTTAAAAGAAAGAAAGAAAGAAAGAGTTTGAGTTTAAAATTGCCTTTATTACACAATCCAGCAATCAATAAAACAAAACAAAGTTAATAAAANCACCAATCTATCTGTTGATGCTCTACAGACGACACCAGAGCGTGGTTCTATGTTGCTGTTTTATGTCTGAGAGGCGTCTGTACTTCCTGAACACTTTCTACATCATTTCATAATAAAAATCTGAGGATTAAACTGTTTGTTTCCTTGTTTAATCATTTAAATCTGTGAGATTAAACAGTTTTTTCCTTGTTTAGTTATGATAAATCTGTGAGGTGTAGCAGGTGAACTTTGGCCCTTCCTGCTCTAATGCTGTTGGGATCCCAGCTGCTAGAGAAGGAGGACCACTTGATAAACAGATGATAATCCCTAAAGCTGAGGAACGTGGCAGACTGACGGAGCTCGTTTATTCCCAACCTGCTGGGAACCTTTGTGGGGATCCAGGGGCCTCATTGGTTGGTCCACAGAAAGAACAGTGACACTATGTGAGATCAAGCTAATATAGAAAATTGATGGTTGTTCAGCAAAGCTCCTCTAATTCATCGGTTAACATCTGGATGTTTGGCTCTGAATTCATCTGTTAACATCTGTGTTAGGATTATTCAATGATGATTATAAAGTTGATGTGTGTGCATATGAAACATTGAAGTCCTGCTTCCAGCCAGTTAGACATTACATGGTCATTTCAGGATCATTTCACTTTATGACCTCCAGCCAGTTGGTCATAGAGCAGGGTCATGCTGTTTTATGACCTGCATCCAGCTAGATAATCATTACAGGGTCTTCTGCCCTAGGACCCACCCATTTGTTTGTGTTCTGTTAATACAGTAAAAGACTCTCCTGGCACTGTTTAAGGAGTACCGGGGTGGCCCAGTTGCTCTTCCTGTCACGGGGGGCCCAAACGGGCCAGCAGTCCGGATGACAAATAGGACACTCAGGTCACTTTTTCTCTGGCTTCTAACCCACAGCAGAGCGCAACAACGCTAGGAGGAAGCGGAGGAGCTATGAGGGCTGGAATAATCTACGGTGGCCCGAGAGACACAAACAAGGCAGAGTGCAGAAAAGCGATCCCCTAAGGCAAAAACATCAAAACACCAAATGAAAAGAACCAAGATAAAATTCACAATTCCTCAATATAAAATGAATTAGAAATAATAATTTTAAAAAAGCACATTTGTAACTCTGTTACACCACATTGCCAGACAGGACACTTTCAAAAAAATAAAAATAAAAACTTAGAACAAAACTAGACTGAGTCACTTTATTTCCTTGCCTTTCTGCCGACACAGTGAGAAAAGGAGGAAAATGGACTCATTATCTGTTCCTAGAAATAACCAAAAAAAAAGTGGTTTTATTTCATTTAAGGAAAATAATAATTTCATTCTTCTACTTAAGGCTGCTGTAGATCCTGCACTTTTTTCTTTTTTCTTTAGTAAAGTAGTTCAGTTAGTAGTTTTAACAGCTCTGATATTTGATCAAGCTCTGCACTGGAGGCAGCATGATGCTGCAGCTTCCCTCTCATCAGAGACCTTCCTGGAGCTGGTTGGACGTCCTGAAGCGTCTTTTCTGCAGCCGAACTTCTCAACTTAAAGTTAAATCTGACATAGTTTCCATCTAGGTTTTGTTGAAAAACACCATCAATGGTTTTCCCCCGGGTCCGTTAATTCGAGTGCAGGTAATTTAACTGAGATGGAGTGTTATAAAAAAAAAATTCTGCGAACAGCAACTCTGACCCCCACCCCCCTGCATTAGCGGCTCATTTTATTATCTTCAAAGGGGAAAATCTTACAGTTTCACACAGACAGTCCCACAGAATGATAAAACTCCCTACATTCCTATTGCAATGTATGGAGTTGCTTCCTGCCTTTCTTCTCTCCTTTTAATCAGCTTTTTCTGTGTGTGTGTCGGAGCAAGGTCATTCTCAGCCTTCCCATCTGCAGATTTCAACCTCCTGTCTGCGAGCTTTGGCCAAACACCTGGGAATTTGCTGTCCATCCTTAGATTATACATGGCATATACTTTTTTAATATGAACAATAAGTTTTGCCGCAGCTTTAACTTAGCTCTTTACTTCTTTTAGCTTAAAATATGCATATATATCTTCACATGTTTATTGATGAGTGATAAGATTTGTTTGTTTGAAACATGCTTTATGCGTTTGCAACATGCTTTATATGTGCGCAACATGCATTGTTGAACACAATGTTTTGGCAGAAAAATCCCTCCATAGATGTATTTTATTGTGTTTGTTCTGGTGGAAAATAATCAGAATGTGATTGTAAATATATATATATATGTCTGTGTATGTATAGGTAGAATAGATCAATGTATCGACAGGAAGAAAAAATAATTGATCTGACAAATATAAAATGATTGTTTAATACATATTATTATCCATCAAATTCATATAATGCATATTCTTTACACTTAATTATCTTATGTGTAAAATTATGGTTGGTTATTTTAGACAACTATGGCCGTAGGTTCTGCATTGCTGTTTGTAAATGATTGAATAGTTTCCACCGCCAGATGTTGCCGGAAATACGGCCTGGAGTCCCAGATCTGGACGCGCTACAATGATGAACCAATGCCGTTTATTATTATAACTTCAGAAGAACATAGAATAGGGGACATGGCAGTTCAAGCAAAGTTTCATTTAAACAAGATTGAATTATTTTAAATTGTATGTAACTATGCTCGTGTTTTATGGAAGAGGAGTTACGAAATGCCT
>NW_015150773.1:179446-181551 GCF_000732505.1 Cyprinodon variegatus
CACCTGTGTGAGTTCTCATGTGATTAGTCAAATAACTTTTTAGAGTAAAACTTTTTTCACAAATCGTACAGGAAAAAGGCTTCTCACCTGTGTGAGTTCTCATGTGATTAGTCAAATAACTTTTTAGAGTAAAACTTTTTTCACAAATCGTACAGGAAAAAGGCTTCTCACCTGTGTGATTTCTCATGTGTTTAGTCAAATAACTTTTTAGAGTAAAACTTTTTTCACAAATCGTACAGGAAAAAGGCTTCTCATCTGTGTGAGTTCTGATGTGAGAATTAAGACTAGATATCTCACTATAAAATGCCACAGCCTGTTCCTTCATGGTGTTGGGGTCAGAGTTCCATCTGGAAGCCCAAGGCCAATCAGCTGTTTCGTTTGGCTGATATTCCTCTCTAGGTTGAAAAAGAAGGATGTAGGAGCATCCATGTCTTTAATATTAACAAACCTCGACCGGACTAAAGCCCCTTTAGCCCGTTCATATAAAAAACGACTTAACTGATCTTTCTTTTGTTTAAGCTGATCATTATTTTTAATGATCAGCTTAAACAAATCGTCATTTTCCAATAAATTTATTTCATTTTCTAAATTTTGAATCACGTTTTTAATTTTAGTTGTAGAATGACTTGTATATTGTTGACAGAAGACTCTAATCTGAGCCTTACCAACCTCCCACCACTCAGTTAAAGATTTAAAGTCTGACTTCCTTTCTTTCCATAACTGCCAAAAATTACTAAAACTTTGACAGAAAGACATGTCTTGAAGCAGTTTGATATTGAAATGCCAATAAGATTGACTTCTAATAGTGGATGAAAGACACAAATATCCATATAGACTAGATGATGGTCAGAAAAACCAACTGGACAAACTAGGCAGTCAGACAGTCTATTTCTATGAAAATCAGAGATATAAAATCTAACCAATCTAGCCCCACTAACAGTTCCATCCTTCATTTTTTATCTGGAGGGTGTTAATTCCTCCAAGCATCAACTAAATTCAGCTCTGAAATCAGCTGAACCAACTTAAAGGAAGATGGAAGATGAGGTTCTTCACCTGTTCTATCTGTAGTGAAGTTAGTAGTGCAGTTCTAATCCCCACCCATCACAACACACTCATTTTGATTAGACTGCTGCAAATAACTGTGTATTTTCTCAAAGGCCTCAATCCTGTCCACCCCTTGGTTTGGTGCATAAACATTAATAAAGCAAAAATAAAAGCCTTCTATTTCTGCTCTAATCACCAGGACCCTGCCCGGCACTAACTCAGTTTGTGATTTGATGTTAGCAATCAATCCTGGAGAAAATAAAATAGCTACACCAGCAGATGACCTGGTCCCATGAGACAAAAAATAATTCCCTTTCCAACTGATACCCCATTCAATCTCGTTTTCATAATCGGTATGTGTCTCCTGTAAAAACAAAACATCAAGCTTCTTTTGAATGATCATCTCCAAACTAACTGTTCTTTTAAATGGATCCCTCCCACCATTGATATTTAAAGATCCCACCCTGATGTTATGCATGGAGGTGAAAAAGAAAGGAGGGACACACAAAGACAGTAAAGAAAAGACCACCAAGTGTGCTATAATCATAGCTTTACTTCTGGATTTTTAAACGTTTTGACCCTTGTCCTTTATTTACTAATAACTGTCTCCGGAGGTTTGTCATGTGCTTTTTTAAATGGAAGCGTTTCTTTTCATCAAGCATTTCAAAGCCAACTGTTTTCTGTACCATTCTGGCACTCTTGATACATTTTTCAACATCAGGAAAATAATCTGTAACTTTTACATGTTTTCCAAAAGTTTCATCAAGGAAAACATTGATTTCTTCTAAAGTATACAGGTCACCACTGTATGTTTGGGAATCTGCGATTGAAACGGTGTCTGATTCACTGTCATACTCCATATCATCCACCTGTGGAGCGTCAGGCGCAGGCTGGGACGCCCCCTCACCTGGAGGCAGGAACACAGAATCAGCAGCAAAACAGACAGAATTAGCTGTCTGATCTGTTTCTTTCTCAAGATGACCACAGAAGACTCGTTCAGAACATTATTTCCAGATTTTTCCATTTCATCCCTCATAGGCTGTCTATCCATAGCGCTGCTT
>NW_015150773.1:182785-185200 GCF_000732505.1 Cyprinodon variegatus
GAAAGAAAGAAAGAAAGAAAGAAAGAAAGAAAGAAAGAAAGAAAGAAAGAAGGTTTGCAGTTACAGCAGATTCAGCATCATGTCTGCTAGGAAGTTAGCTGGTTGTGGGTTTGAACACGGGGAGGATCCATCACACTCACCTTCAACCCCCTTTATACCAAAACGCTGCCAATTCTCCATTATACGCCAGCTGTACTTTGGAAACACGTTCAGCATTGGTCTGGAACACGCCAGATACGTTGATATGCCTTGGAGAAAAGCTCTGGATCAGTTCCACATAAGTTATGCACAAATTACTCACAGGTTTTAGATAAGCTGGACACAATGACTTATGAGTAACTTGCACTTAATGTCTGTCAATGGTCAGATAACTGACCTGGAACTTCTGCCCCACGTATGGCAGACGCTGGCATATGTATGTCAGCGTATCTCCACGTGAGCCGGCGTGTTCCAGAGTTTTTCAGCGTGCTCATAACTACTATAAAATAAACCCAGAACTTATCCAATGGATGCCAGTTTTTATGCAGGATTTTCTGTAGGTCAGGCAAACTCTGTCTAAATCATCATGGTGTGACAGGGGCGTTAGATAAAAAACTTTGAATCAATCTGACTGGATGATCTGGTTGAAGTGTCTGTAAAATGCCTTAAGATGACGTGCAATTGAATTGAATAGGAGGAGAGTTTCCCAGCTGGGACCTTTTCACCTTAACAATCCATAAACTGGCCTCTCTCTGGCTTCGCTGTCGTCATGCAGGACAGGTTGCCTGAAGCAGCAGCAGACACAGATAACCTAACAACCTAAAGGAATTTACAGCCCTTGCTCCATCATTGGCTGCTGCTTTCTTTATTTCTCTTCCTTTCTTCTTAGACTGGAGCAGAAAGGATTGTTTTTCTTCTTTCATTTGAAAAAGAGAAAATTCATAGCGCCCCCNTGACTACGAAGAACAAAAAGAAGCAACAACCCGTGGGCCCTCCGAGAGGCGGGATGAAAGATGGGCCCAACAGGACGGACTACATGGTGATGACGGCAATGGAAAAGGATAACGAGACACCCAGAACACCAGGAAATGAGGAGAAGGTCCTCCGAAAGTGTGCATGTGGATGGGAGAAAGTGACCACATTTAGGGGCGTACGGATCCACCAGGGGAAAGCAAAGTGTGGACAGAATGGCCAGCAGCAACCTTGCACTGCAACAGCAGGTGAGACAAGAGGGACCAAAAGCCAGGGCAAAAACCACAGAGCCAATGGACCCAATGTTGCTGAAGGCAGGAGGATGACAGGGGAAGAAGGCCCACTGGTGGAGAACGAGTCCCCACGTGAGCACGAAGACCAAGTCCTAACCACACCAGACAGAATAGAGCCAATCGCAGAGTCCAAGAAACCCGCCAGAAAGAACAAGATCAAGTGGCCAAAGTCTAGTGAAGCAGAGGCATGGCGTGCACTGGACGCAGACCTGATCAAGACCCTACAGGAGTCACTGCAAGGAGGGGCAGAGGCCAAGCTGAATCGGATTGGGGACATCATATACCAGACCTGCAAGGACAGGTTTGGAGAGATCGTTTCCAGACAGAGGTCCATCCAAAGAGAGAAGGGAAGGAGAGAGAAGGAAATCCTCCAACTGGTACAAAGGCGTCGCCAACTCCGGAAAAGCTGGAGAAAGGCCACTCTTGTGGAGAAAGAAGGACTGAAAGCCCTATGGGAAGAGGTCAGGAAAAGACTAGCCTTGCTTCGCAGAGCTGAACGCATCCGAAAACGCAGCAAGCGGAAGCAGAAAGAGAGAGCCAGCTTCTTCAAGGATCCCTTCAAGCATGCCAGACAGCTGCTGGAGGAAAAGAAGACTGGCAAGCTTGAAACTACCAGGGAGCAATTGGAACAGCATGTCAGGAAGCAGTACAGCGATCCACAAAGGAATGTCCCCTTAGGAACACCAGGATATTTACCGCAGCCTGCACAACCAACTGTTGAGTTTAACACCATGCCTCCCAAGCTCAGTGAGGTTAGGCAAGTTGTGGAGAAAGCGAGGTCTTCTTCTACACCAGGCCCCAATGGAGTCCCCTACAAGCTCTATAAGAACTGCCCTAAGGTACTAGAGCTGCTATGGTACCTAATGAGAACTGCCTGGAAAAAACAACTCATTCCAGCCGAGTGGCAAAGAGCAGTAGCGGTTTTCATTCCCAAGGAAACAAACTCCAAGGACATAGGGCAGTTCCGTAACATCGCCCTTATAAATGTAGAGGGAAAGATCTTTTTCTCGGTGCTAGCCAGAAGGATGATGACCTACCTGCTCCAGAACAAATACATCGACAGCAACTGTCAGAAGGCAGGGGTGCCAGGGTTCCCAGGATGTGTGGAGCACTCCACAATGATCTGGGACCAGATCCAGAGGGCTAAGCGCGACAAGACTGACCTGCATGT
>NW_015150773.1:187220-188878 GCF_000732505.1 Cyprinodon variegatus
AGCTGCCTTTGAGCGAAAAAAGGCCAAGTATTCAGAGCTGGCTGCGGAGTGCCGGGAGGCGGGCTGGAAGACTACCATCTACCCAGTAGAGGTCGGATGCCGAGGCTTCACAGGGTTGTCCACCATACGCCTCCTGAAAGACGTGGGAGTCACGGGAGGAAGGCTGAGGAAGGCAACATCCATTTAGATGTGCAGTAAATGTTGAAAAATTGTTTATCGAGCCATTTTCTAGATTGTATGAATCAAACAGTCGCTATGTGCAGCCCAAGATGACAGATTCAGATTCAGCTCTAGCGATTGGTAAATGTCAAAGCATATCGTCCTTGAATGTAAGGAAATCAGCCCTTAAAAGGTCATTTTGATGTAAAAAAAAAAAGGTCCAGGAACCCTGTGAAAGTGACATATGTCACAAATCAAATATTTCTGTCTGTTATTGCAGTAAGATTAAGATTTGATCTAATTAATGAAGATGGAAAGTTTTTTTTATTTAATCACAATGATTTCAGCACCCTTACTGGAATTAACAAGATTAAGCCTAAAGGTGTGTCTTTTGAGCATTGACAATCGATACTTGAAATACAAACAACAGAAATAGGAATTCCCATTGAGCATTTAATAAAGTCATATTAAATCCACTGATCTTAGCTTTAATTCAATTCAGTTTATTTCTATAGCTCCAATTCACAACACGTGTCATCTCAAAGCACTTTAAAGTTCACCAGATCATCCAGTCAGATTGATTCAAAGTTTTCTAAGGAAAACCACTTGATGCATCGACTCATTGACTCAAAGGCAATCCCTCACACTAAGCATGCTTGTAGCGAAAGTGGAGAGGAAAAAACAGAACCAGGCTCAGTGTGAGTGGCCATCTGCTGAGGCCGACTAGGGTTCAAGGAGACAGAAGCAGACATAGAAAAAAAGCATAGATACAAAAGGCAACTGTCAACCAGCTCCACAGGCGGCCCCGTCCAGGAAACACACAGCCAGGAAGACGAGCTCCGAGCCAGCTCCCATGTCAGAGGATGAAGAGAGCACATCCAGTTAGTCACAGTCACAGAAACAGGACTACACTGAAAAACAGGCCGATCTCCAACATCTAGAAACAAAGGTTTTATCTCATCTCACTCTTAGACCTAAGGGAAGAAATAACCAAAGCTATTAAATTAGATTTTGGTCTTGAGTTGAAAGACTTCAGGTTTAGGTTTCCTCTGAAACTTAAATAAGGATCTCTACAAAAAAAAAGTGAGGGCTTATTCATTTTTAAAAAGGCTTGAAATTTGAGTATAAATTAAAACTATGTGTTTTATTTAAGTTTTGAAATAAAGGAACTTAAAGAAGTTTTGAAACTTTGGCCAAATTAACTACCCTCCAGTCTCCACTTCCCATATCTGTCATAAAAACGTTAATCTTGGATTCAGAAAATGTAGATTTCCAAATAAATAGAAATTGAGTCTACACAGGAAAGAGATTCAAGCAGCTTCTACAGGAGCGGAAGGAAAAGCCCAACCCAACTTCAAGCTTTCCTTCTCCAAATCCCCTCCTGGAGCCGTCTTTTATTAACAGAACATAGGGTTGTCACGATACTAAACTTTTCAACTCGATACCGATACTAAGGAAAATATTCGATACTCGATACCATTTTCGATACCACAAGGATA
>NW_015150773.1:190638-191829 GCF_000732505.1 Cyprinodon variegatus
TGTTGGTGATTTTGTTTTTATGTTTGTTTCTCTCCTGTAGGTTTGACGGTTCTGAACAAATCCAAGTGGAAAGGAGGGACGCTGCAGATTGAGACGGCCAAAGAGAGCTTCCTCCACAGGTCGGTTTTATTGCTGAACTTCATGCTGATGAAGATTCTCAGTCATCCAGGTCATAGTCATTCCGTAAAAGTAAAAAAAATATCCACTGGACTTGGTTTCCAAGGTTTGAAGACGTTTCGCTTCCCCTCCAGGAAGCTTTCTCAATTCAAATGTCTGGATCTGCAGTGAGATTGAGTCTCTATATAGACAAGGCCTTGTATTGCTTGAAAACATGCAAATGGTAACCGATAAGTGGCAAACGACCCACTCATCGGTTACAAGCAATACAAGGCCTTGTCTATACAAGATTCAGCAGATCCCTGAATATGTTTATTGTTCATCCATTTTCCATCACGCTTATCCCTGCTGGGTTTGCGAGGGGAGCTGGTGTCTATCTCCAGCTGTCAATGAGCGAGAGGCGGGGTCCAGCCTGGACGGGTCGCCAGTCCATCTCAGGGCAACACAACACAACTTCCCTTGATAAATTTTCATACATTCCATCTGCATGATGTCACAGTACCACTCTTTTAGCCACACCCAAAATATCTACATCTATAAGTACAATAGAATGGAATAAACCTTAACCCATTACTGGTTAAAAAGAAGGAACATTTACCACTTAACACTTTGACATAAACTTGAACACTAACTCAGTTTTTCTAGAGTTTGGAGAGGAAAAAACAGAACCAGGCTCAGTGTGAGCGGCCATCTGCTGAGGCTGACTGGGGTTCAAGGAGACAGAAGCAGACCTGGAAATATAGGCAGAGATACAAAAGACAACTGTAAGCCAGTTCTACAGGAGTCTTCATCCAGGAAACACACAGCCAGGCAGACGAGCTCCTTGCCAACTCCTATGTCAGAGGATAAACAGAGCTCATGCAGCCAGTCACAGTCTGAAAAACAGGACTACACTGAAAAACTGGCTGATCTCGAACATCTATATACAAAGGTGTTGATGGCAGCAGCACAGCTGATATTTCTCTCCAGGATGGAGTCACAGCCAAACAGGAACAGACCAGATGCACTGCAAAAAATTTCAATCTTAATAAGTAATTCTTTCTTAAAATAAGTGCTTTTTTTCTTGAATTGAGG
>NW_015150773.1:193632-195809 GCF_000732505.1 Cyprinodon variegatus
TTAGGTGCTTAGACCTGACAGCTGGTATCAGGTCGGCTCTGCTTCTTTTCGTTTTTCCGTAAGGGAAAAAACAGGAAAAGCTCAACCCAATATCGGGCGTATCTCTTCAGGCCCGCTTCTTTTGTTTCTTCTTATGGAAAAAACAGGATAAAACTCATTTAACTGAGTTCACTATAAAATCCACTTTATAGTCCCTGTTCTATATAGTGATTGAGAGATTTAGGGGTTAGGGGGGACGTTCGGGCACAGTAAGTTTGTATGAGCTATGAGAACAGCCACTTTAAACAGTTTGCACAAGGACAAATGGGCTTGTGCATGCTCTCGCATATCAATTCATTTTAAAGTGGAGAGAGCGGGTCTTTTAAAAAATGTGCAAAAATCCTTCACAACACCTTTAAGCAGATGATCCTCAAGCCTGTTGTCATGTCAACAAAGAAGAAAGGAGAACACATATAGTTAGAGTAAAAGCTGTACCCATAGCTATGTCTAGGACAGAAGTGGCACTAAGCACTGGAAAAAAGGTCAAAATTAAGTTAAGATCTGCTGAACTTTTCCTGAATTAAACATGAAAACCTCTTAAAGATTCAATCAGATCAATAAGGTTTCATTTGGATTTTGTGTTCTTCATGCTGAGAACATCAGAGCTGCTGTTTGCTCACTGAGATCTTCATGGGCAAGATTTTTACTTTACCCAGAGTGTAGAAGAATGGAAACATCTTGTCAGTGAAGGTGTGTGTGAAGGTGTGTATGTGTGTGTTAGTGTCCAGATCAGAGAAGGACAGCTTTCCTCTGTCCCAGTCCAGATTCACTCTGATCCTCTGGAGCTTCTTCTTAATTGAGAGACGTTTGAAAGGAGATGATGAAGACCGTGCTGAGTATTCACCTTCATAGAACCATATAACCAAATATCCAGACTCTATGTCTCCCTTCCTCTGAACAGACTCCTCTAACACACCAAGGAACCAGTATTCACTGTCTCCAACATCAACATCCCAGCTGTGGTTCCCTGAGTTAAAGCCCTCAGAACTCAGGACAGACCAGGGCCGATACCCAACTCTCTCTGGATTATCAGGAAGCTTCTGTTTCTCTCCTTTAGTCCCACTGGTCAGATCTTCAGACAGGATGAGTCTTGAATCAGCAGTGTTTGGGTCCAGGATGAGAGGAGTGTAGGACACCATGTTCTTCATGTTGCTCCAGATGTTGAAGGCCAGGTTGCCCAGATGTTTGGCCTGGTCTATCAGAGCTCCTGAGGGCAGCTGTGGATCCTCCAGCAGGGGGCAGCGCTGGACTCTTTCCACTGCAGCCTTGTAGTTGTGCAGGAATGAGACGTCTTCAGCTCTCAGCTCCTCCTCTGTGGCTCTGACTGTGTCTGAAAGAGCTGCTATCTCTCTGCTCAGAGCCTCCATCTTCACCTTCATCACCCCACTCTTCTGCTCCTCTTCCTCCCTCAGTGCAGCCAGCCTGGCCTCCTCTTCCTCTGCTAGAAACTGATGAAGCTTCTTAAACTGCTCCTTAATCAGCCTCTCTGTGTGTCGGGCCTGGACCTTCATGTGTTCTACTGTCTGATCAAACTCCTCTTGAACTTTCTTCCTGAGCTTCAGCTTCTCCTTCAAAGATTCCAGAGTTTCCCTAAGTTTCTTCTTGTGTTGCTGAGCAGCTTCATCGATGGGTCTGAATCTGTGCTCGGTGTGTTTTTCTGAGTCTTTGCAGACGAGACAAACTGGCTGCTGATGGTCCAGACAGAAGAGTCTGAGTTTCTCAGAGTGCAGCCTGCAGCGATCCTCTCTCTGCTGTAAGAAGGTCTCATACAGGTTCTTCAGAACATCCATCCTTGAAAATATCCTTTTACAAACTGGACACTCTTTTACTGGTTTCTCTCTCCACCAGTTCTTCAGACACTACTTACAGAAGGTGTGGCTACATGACAGAAGAACTGTTCCTCATATAAGCTGGAAGCCATTTAGTCTCTGAGTGAAGCTGAAAACACAGAAGGTCCAGTCAGTCATGGCTCCCCTCCCTCCTCTACTAACTTCCCTCAAAGTGACTCTGAGTGGTGTTCTTGGTCCAACTCACCTTCAGTGTGTGGAGTGTGAGCAGCTTGAAGCAGCAGTGTTGGAGGCTTTCCACTTATCTCTCCTGCAGCTGGATTCACTCAGATTAAGCTGCTAGTCCGGTCT
>NW_015150773.1:199005-201149 GCF_000732505.1 Cyprinodon variegatus
CATTACAGAATAAAATCTTGTTTTGCATTCAATGACGTGTTATAGGTGCAAGGAGGAGCTTAAACCTGTTGGGTCTGATGCCTTCGGCCTATCCCTTCTCTCCCCTGTCATACATTCAGACAATCTAAACTTGTGAACTTGATTTTTACATCATCTTTCTGTTGAAGCTTCTAAGTGGTTAGAAATGAGTCGCAAAATACATTCCAGTATAATTTATATGAGTTGTTACACAAAACTTCAAATACCATGCACCAAACCTCTTTTATTTATATATTTTTTTAAACTTTATTTTTAATCGTTTGTTGTTGTTTTTTTTGCAATTAACAAAAAACAGAACATTACAGCCCAAAACAATCAGAGCATCTAGTATCAACAAAAGGACACTACATCTATAAAAAAAAAACTACAAAAAATACAGACCAGTACAAAACAACCGAGTAAGTGAGCGTGGCAAACATGTGGTAGGTGTTACATTACAATATCTTCTGGTTTAGATAAAGAACCCATTTAGCCCAATATTTCTCGCACTTATCAACAGCCAGTCTTAATGAGAAAGTCAGTCTTTCCTTAATGCAGATTTCCTTGATAATATCCTTCCAGTCCAGTATCGATGGAGGATCTGCACATAACTATTTGCGGGTTATGGCTTTTTTCGCACCTGCCAATAATATTAGTAGGAGGTATCTGTCCGATTTCCTCAGTCATTGGGGTAGATTACATAAGTAGGATACAGTGGAATCAAACGCTAAGTTCAGGCCCATGATAGTGTTAATTTCTCTCATGACTTCTGTCCAGTAGGGTGCGATCTTGGTACAGTCCCAGAAGATTTGCAAATATCCCGCTGACGTACTCCCACAGTTCATCCAGCACTGAGCCATGTCAGGGTCTTTACATTGTTTGCTCTTAATACTGGGTGTAATAAAAAATCGTACCATGTTCTTCCATGAGAATTCTTGCCATAAACCTGAGCTGGAAGTAACCATGACAGCATTACATATATTTAACCAGTCTTCATCAGATATTGATATTTTTCCTTCTTTTCCCCATCTAGCCTTAATGTATGTTGTATGAGAATTTCTTCCCACTTGTAAACATGAGTATAGTCTGGATATCTGTTTCTTTGGAGCATTTCCTTTACATGAATTCAGAAGAATATTGACTAGGCCCAGGTCCTCCTCTCCTACAAACTTTATATTTCTGTCATAGTGGTGTCTTAACTGGAGGTACCTGAAAAAGTCGTTTTTCCAAATTATAAATTTGCTGGTAATCTTTTAGTACATTCCTGTCTGAAATCTTCCAGTAACCCGTTAAGCCCTTATGTGACCATTGTGTGAATCTCTTATCTATATTTGCAGGTAGAAAATTTGTGTCGTATGCTGGCCACCGCAGAATGCGGGCACTTCTTTCAATTTTATCGTCTTTAAAACCAACCTCTTTTAAATGCACACTGTGCAACTTTTGTTGTTTGTTTTTTTTTAATCTTTATTAATTCTAAAGGAAAGTATAATTTCCAAAAACTTAGGCCACTACATCGCAAGATTAATTACATTTTAAACAAGCTGGACAAGTAAGCCGTTATCTTATATCAGTCTAAATAAACTTACAACCTCACTTCCAGAAAAAGATTATATAGCAAGAGGTAAAGAGTGTGAAAGATGAAACTGTTAGATTCAAAATTGTGAGTTCATATAGGACAAAAAATGAATTATACAGAGAAAGGGATTTTCAAACAAAGCTCCCTGCAGGATGAGAAAAGGCTGCCTCACATCCCAGCACCCTTCTGACCCCCAACAGAACCGCAGTCTTTTATTAACAGAACAGAAACAAATGGGTGGGTTTTATGACCCTAGAATGACCAACTGGCTGAGAGAGGTCATAAAAGTTTATGACCCTGTAAATGCCTTCTGGCTGAAGGCAAGTCTAGAATGACCCTCCTGATTGAATCACAGGACAGAATGTAGCATCTTATTTCTTCAATGTTTCATTTGCACACACATTAATTTTATAATATTTATTCAATAAACCTAACAGAAACAACAACTAAAAAATAGTATAATATATATATTATATCTATTGTATATTATAGATATAATATATATATTCTGCTGTCGATATTATATATATATATATATATATATATATAA
>NW_015150773.1:203487-205425 GCF_000732505.1 Cyprinodon variegatus
GAATATATATATTATATCTATTGTATATTATAGATATAATATATATATTCTGCTGTCGATATTATATATATATATACACAAATCCAACTAGAGAATATAATAAAGATTAAAAATAAGAATATAAGGGAGCTACTGTTTCCACAGGTCCCCTTTAACCCTTTAGAGTAGGACACTACAAGAATGAGCCTATTACCATGAGGCTGCAAACACAGAGGTCATATAACTTGCTTAACCGTCAACTGTTTGTATGAACGTTTTTTGATAATTTTGCAGAGCTAAGACAGTTTCTGAGAAAAGGTCTCTGACATAGCTACTAGTGTCATAAAAAAACTTAAGAAAAGCTTAGTTTTTTTTCTCATAATGTGGAATCTAAGCTCTGCAGTAATTGCACAATTCTAAAAATACATTTGTTCTTTAGTTACTGGCTTATGCTCTTGCTATTACAATTTTTACACTCTTGTTGTAGCTTTTAACCTTCTTCTGAAATAACATGGCCCAAGCAACAGACTTGTTTCTGCACCCGCTAAAATTTTTATAACTGGTTTTATACTTTCATTTGCTTCACATTTTAGTAGATATTGTTTTATCCTTGGCCTGTATTGCAATTTAGGAACTATTTTAACTGGATCTACAGTTGTCAACAATCCTACATCAATTTTTCCTGTAGACCACAAAGCTTTTGGAATATCATTGAAATAATTTTCAGCAGATTGTGATAGCAAAGAATGCTGAGTTATTTTAACACATGCTAAATCTTGAACCTGGGGTTTTACATCGAACAGAATTTTATAAGGGTGTTTCCATAGTTGGAACTGATAGACGTAGAGCAGAAATGCTAAGCATGTTGCATAAAACACAGAAGGATTTAGTTGCAACACCATTACATGGTTTAATCTGAGGTAATGTATCCCTCAGAACAGATTTATCGGCTCTGGTGTCACACAGAAATTTCACTTTTGCCCCTTGTATTTTTAAATGCCAGTATGGTTTTTCTGAGGTGTTTAATAAAGAAAAGAAAATTTGATGTAGATCCAGGACCTCCACTGGGTCCACAATTAACTGCATTTTTTGCTGTTGCACATGACTCCTGGAGTCAGTGCTGGTTATAACATTGCCGACGGGGAGGGACACTCTGCAGGGGTCTGGACATTCTTGAGCAAAGTGGCCCTCCTTATCACAATTGTAGCACTTATTTTGCTTTCTACGTGGCCCCTTGTTTTTCCCCTGTGACCACCAGCCCCTCACTTGAGCCCAATTATGGTCCAAACTACACTTCATAGCTTTTTCTATGTTTTAGGTCGCACAATCCACTTATTGAACCCCTCAAATTTTTTAATTCCCTGTATGTAGCTTGCATGACTAAAAAAAATTTTCTGGCGGGTTATTTATTTTTAATTTTTTGGTTCCGAACCTAATAGTTTTGGAGACCATGCAGATGCATTAGGAAGGCTGTCAGTTGGATCAATGCTGCAGTTATTGTTCCACTGACAACCCACCTACCCCACTGCTGCAGATTCAAGCTGTCCCCCTCTAAACAGTGTTTCATTATCTTTTGGACACATAAACAACTTAAAAGACCCACAAACATAACTTTAAAGACAGAAACACATAACATTAAAAAACGGACAAACACAACATTAGATCTATTTATACATTTTTAATAATAACATATCTACTTTGCGCATTTATTATATCAACAACTCGCCATTTGTAGCTCATTTATTTATTGATCAATATATTTATTTTTGTATTTATTTATTAATTTATTTATTTATCTATTTTTGCACTAGTGCTTGTTTCTAGCCGGCACACAACATTTCTCCATTGATCTACTTCCACACACCATCTATTTCATACTTTTCCTTGCACTTCTACAAGTATTTTTGTAGAAGCAAATTGTGTTGCCTTAGGTTATCGTGACCTTAAGCTCACAATAAT
>NW_015150773.1:205931-208475 GCF_000732505.1 Cyprinodon variegatus
TACCCAGATGCCACATCTGTCAACAAAACTTGGTTTCGTCAAATATCCCTGCTGCTGCAGCTGCAAACCTTACTATCTCGAGAACAACACAGAGTTCCAAACTCTAACTCACAGAATACCCAGATGCCACATCCGTCAACAAGACTTGGTCTCGTCAAATATTCTTGCGATTACAGCTGTAACTTAAATGGTTCCAGACCAACTTTTGATCAAAATCTTTAGGCCTTTGCTGTGCAGATCAGTCCTCAGCGGGAGTCATCACCAGGATGCCCAGGGCAGGGCTGGACCAAACCTGCCCCGTCCAGCATAGGGAGGACGGCTTTCGACAGATTCTTGGCCTTGGTCCCACAGGTCCTGGACAATTGGATCTTGACTCCCGGGTTTCAGCACCAAAATGTTAAGTTCAAAAATGTAGGTTCATAAAAGAGGAACTGACTCTACACAGAAGAGAGATTTTTAACATCTTCTGCAGAAAGAATGAGTTACATTCAGCTACATCTACTCTCTAACGGACTTCCTCTGCAGAAGCCTTTTTATTAGCAGATCATAACACATGGGGTGGGTTACAAAATAGAGTGTTCTTCTGACAAAGCAATTGATCAGGTCATAGGACAAAATGCTCCTCTGATTGAATCACAGAATAGAGTGGTCTCCTGATAACTGTGATTAGCCTTGCACAAACATCAGCAATTTTTTACCACTGTTGCATGACAGTTTGCAGTAAACAGAGTGGAGCATCTCATTTCTCCAATGTTTCAAATGTACACACATTAACTTTATAATCATCATTGAATAAACCTAACACATGTTGACGTTGGGTTTTATTACAATGCAGTCGCCATTACAGGGGTACTTGTGAGTGTGTGCAAAGTCAGCCCATGAAGAAGTGTCCCCGGGGGGAATAGTCCTCGATATTACTATGTAAGGTAGTGTTCATCAACCAGCCGCACACAGAGAAGGTTAACATATGCCCCAGGTGATGGGAGGGAGCAAAATGTCATGTTTATGTAATATCCAGGAGGAGTTTATTATATGAGCCCTTTTACGCTGACCAGATGTTCCTGGTTTCTGGGGACAGTCCCTGTTTTAGACTGCCCAAGCCCGGAAATGTCCCAGATTTTACCGTTTTATGAATGAAGGGGTAAATGTTGTGTGTAAACTGTTAATACAGTAAAAAGAGCATGTGAGCATGCTGCGCGCAACTGAATGAAGGCAAACTGAATGAGACCAGATCTGCATGATCTGAGAATGATGGAGGCAGAGAAGATCACCTGTTTAATGTTAAATTATTAGGTTGTTTTTACTTGTAGCTCCAAATATTGTGGTGATTAGCCTTTTTAGTATTTAATCAGGTGAGATAACAACAATAGTATTAATAATAATCACCCTCATCATAATAATCATAATATGTATGGTGAGATCGTGTGTTCGGACAGGATTTTCATTGTATATACTGTTTTAGATTAGCGTAACATTGATTGGAGAAGAGAGAAGGAAGACCGATGGAAGATTGAATGGAAGCAGAGGAAAATAGGAACACTGATGGAAAGAACAATTGAGAAGGAAGAAAAATATACTTAGACGTGTTAAACAGAGAGCAGGTAGAAGTAAGCTAGAAAGAAAATATGGAGAGGGAAGAAGACAGAGAAAACTGACCAGATGGCACTAATAAACACTATCGACTTTAACTTTGATGATACGTTCTTCTTTTTATTTGCAAGCTGGAAATGTTCCTTGATTGAATTTCAGGAATCTGATCACCTTACCTTTCAAGGTCCTGCAGGAGAATCAGATTTCAGATAGATTGTTTGGGTTAGCCTTGGGTTGCATTTGGATTATATTGACTCACTCTTAATTATGCCACCACCCCTTTTGTTTGGCTGAATCACTGGACAGCCCAGTATGCAGCTCCTCCCAGACCTGTTCTCTGTTTGATTGTGTAAGAGTCAAAGCTTGCTTTTGTCCTTGTGAGATTGGACATGGGTTATTCAAACAAGCTGAGCATATGTCTAAATCTCCTGCATTAACAGGTTTTCTGTCCTGCAGTGCATTGTTACATCATATTTTATACTTTTATGCAGGTTATGAAGGAACAAAGACCAAAAGTGGGGTTTTACTAAATACCTGCAGTATATCATCCCTGAAAGTACACTTTTTTTAAGAATAGTATTATTATCTGTGTGTTTCTTTTTCTTTCTGTTGAAGTACAAAAGCATCTAGACTACCTGAAACCTGATTCTCTGTAAACAGAATATTCTCTTAAATTTTGACAAAGAATTATATAATTATCTCAGATGTTTAGAGGAAGAGATTTTATGAAAATATCCAAATCAACTTCAATTTCTTTCAAAAAAAAAAAAGAAAATTTAAAACACTCCACTGGACTTTGTTCCCAAGTTTAAAGATGTTTCGCTTCCCATCCAGGAAGCTTTTTCAATTAAAAATGTCAGAAATAGCGTTGAGTTCGAGCCTCTATAAGGTAGCCAATCAAAACCTTGTTTTTGTTTTGAAAACATGCAAATTAAAACGTACGAAGGGGTCCAC
>NW_015150773.1:210470-212217 GCF_000732505.1 Cyprinodon variegatus
AAGTTCGGTACCCAGCCCTAGTGGTGTACTTAGTACTCTGTCTGTTTGCCGCAGCAGGGGGTCGCAAGGATCCACCAAAATCAGTGTGACTTCTTTTAGTGAATCTTTAGAAGTACCTTGTTTTAACTCCAATTTCTACTTGCTACATTTTGGAGAAACAGACTCTATTTTAGGTTCTGTTTTAGGAACTACTCTCTCATCCTACCTTATGATGTGCACACAGTATGCTGGGGTGGATTTTAAAAGGATGTTGAGGGTTTTCCCTCTAACTGACATACATTTTGCAAGATTCACCCTGTTAAGGGTGATCTGGTGTTCAAACTGAAACTGATAACACTGTTCAGTTTCTAGTTGGGATTTTCTTTGATACAACAAAGTAAGCTGTTCAACTTCATCTGTCGTCAGTCTTTCAATTTGGAATTGAATGAAATTGATTAATTCCAGAATCTTTTCAGTATAAAAACCAAGATTATAAATATTTGTATTATCCAATTGATCTGGAGACAAGCGGATGAAGTCATTGACTTCACTGTGAGTTCACTGTGTGCAGCTTCAACTGTTTGGTTTTGATTTCATTGTTGCTGATGACAAAAAAAGCAGTTTTGTATTTGTAGGTTGAGGTTATGATTTTGTTCTCTGCTTTCAGGACTGGGTTGTCAGTAAATTTGGTCGAGTCCTTCCTGTGCTGCAGCTCAGATGTCGGAAAGGCAACAAAGCTCGAACATTGAAGTACGATCCATCAAAGTATAGTCACAACATCCGCAAGCTGGACCAGAAAGAAACAAACGAGACTACGTCAGTCACCCAGCTCACCTGGGAAGTCGAGGGAGGGGATGATGACATCAGTAAGAAGAGGAGGGGTGAATTCCCCTCATATGAGCCAATCAAACCCAAGAAGAGTCGGACAGAAGCTGCTGACTCCCTGAAGTTAAACACTTCTAGCAGAAGCAGGTAATCCTTTGTTATTTCTTACCTATGAATTGATGAATACTGTTTTATTTTTCTGTTTTGCATTTTTATTGATGTATACAATCCAGATTTTAGATTTCTACTACCACCTGGTTGAAATGATTCAAGTTCAGCAAAAGCCCATTGATCAGTTGAAACCAGGTGTTCCGAAGCAGGGGGAAATCTAAAGCCGCTTTCCCAATGAAAACCCAGGTTTTTCTAAACCGGGTCGACCCGCTAAGAATCGGCTTTTTGCCCTTTTCCCATTTGACCAAAAAGCAGAGTCCAACCCCCTGCTGGAGAGCTGCATGGCAGCTGCCTCCCACCACTACGTGGCCATTTCTCAATATATCTACTTATGCGTCCTCATGTGCTCGTGAAATGTCATCAGCCTCAACCATAGTACTGTTCCAACTCACAAGAACAAGACGACCGTTGTTTTTTCCCCTCCCTATTTACCCATGCAGTGCTGCAGCAGCAGCTTCCAGGTTAGCACTCACAGAGATCACAGAATTAAGTTGAAAGTTCTCTTTTCTGTTGCTGCTGTTCTATAAAAGTACTTCTTAAGATCAGTTGTGGCAAGAAAATTATACTTTTATGCGTCACTATATGGCCGATTTACCGATTTAGTGCATAATTTGAAACAAAATTCCGATGTTGAGAGGATCGCAGCTACCAGTGGACCTCCGAGGGTAACAGCAGCCAGGGCTAATGTTAGCCCGTCTGCAGCAGCCCTCTCTCTGCATAGCCATATACACTATATTGCCAAAAGTATTTGCTCACCTGCCTTGACTCACAT
>NW_015150773.1:213500-216943 GCF_000732505.1 Cyprinodon variegatus
ATTATTATCTAGAGACTATTAATAACAGGAGGTGAAATACAGCTGCAGACAAGCAGAGCATGTGGTGATGTCATCAGTACACTTTTGTTCCAATTGATCCATTTTTATGCTGCGTGCTCTCATTCTCCCCGAGTCCAGACTTTCCTGTGTTCTTCTCAAGAACATACTTGGCGAGAACACGAGTCCGTACTCATGTTCTTGTGAATTGAGAAACAGCCCGTGTCTGATGACTGCATCGCACTGGGGCAATGGAAATCAGGGAAGTAAATAATGGAGAGCGACATTGAAGGAAGACAGAGCATAGCCAGTATTCCTTATTCATATACTATTTTATCGGTCTGAATCTCTCTTACCAGAGCTGCTCCATGTTTATCGAATGTAAACAGAATTGTTACGGCTTGTTAGATCAGATAAAGGGTATAAATCATGCAGGACAGTTTACCTCTCTGGATGCACCAACACTGCTAAGGGCTGGTTATCCTCCTGCAGCAGTGTGTCACAGTGAGCTTTCACAGACATTTTTGATTTATGTCCAATATTGAAACGTGGTCTGTGCTGTTATTCCACACCACAACGCAAGAGGGATAATCAGGAGAAGAGCGGGAATCCAGGTGGAAAAAGGGTTGCAGCGTTCTGGCTCACCTCGCTCTTCTTGCTGGTCCATCTTCATGAGACGTTTTCCACAATGGCGGTCATACAAACAAAACAAGCCGGTAAGGAACCAAGCAGAAAATATGCATAGAGAAGAGGGGATGTAGATTTGACCAATCAGAGGCCTCCTCCTGGTCTGTGGTCACCTACAATTTGGGAGAGGTGCAGGAGAGTGTCTGTGGAAGGGGCGGGGACGTCTCCAAGTTCACTGCGAAACACGCCGAAGACCTTGTTTCGAAGTATAAATCAGCCTTTAAAGGAGAAATGTCAAGTAATAAATTAACACACAGTATACTGTATATTGTATATAGTATATAGCTATATACTATATACCGTACTATATATATTGTATATAGTATATTGTATGTTTTATATCGCATATAGCTATAGATTCTGTATATATATCTAATTTCTCTGCACCAACACCAAGACAAATTCCTTGTAAATGCAAACCTACTTGACAATAAACTTGATTCTGATTCTGTTAAATTTTTTTGTCCTGAAGGTCCATTTGTGGTCCAGACAGCAGAGCAAACAAAAAAACAACCATGCATATTATATATTGGCATAGGCCAGGCTAGTAGCAGCAGGATGAAGGATTTTTGTTCAAGGCTTTATACACAGCAGGACTAATACGTATTGCTTATCATGTCCCTGCTGATCAGATGTAATTATTATTCATCCATCGATTTTCCAGCACGCTTATCCCAAACGATGTCACGAGGGGTGCTGGTGCCTATCTCCAGCTGTCTACGTGCAACACAGAGACAAACAAGACAAACAACCATTCACGCACACACTAACACCTAAGGAGAATTTAGAGAAGCCAATTAACAGTCATGTTTTTGGACTGTTGGAGGAAGCCAGAGTACCCGGAGAGAACCCACGCAACCCACGGAGAACATGCAAACTCCATGCAGAGGGACACCTGGCCGGGAATCAAACCCAGAACCTTCTTGCTGCAAGTCAGCAGTGCTACACACTGCTCCACTGAGCAGCCCTATTAATTACTATTCAGTAAAATTTTCTTTTCTTTTCTAGGGTTTAGCCCTCTGGTAGATGCACAAGCATACCGGGCAAAGTACTTGAAACATGCAGGGTCCGATTTTTAACCAATGTTTGTTTCCTTCTTCTTCTGTTAGATTCCAGCAGAGCTCTGACAGAAACACTGTGGTCCATCAGCTCACCAACGGCTCAGACCTGCTAACCAATCACAGAGCACCTCAGTGGAACGGAAGGAGGTTTTCCGACAGCGACGTCGACTCAGACGAGGAAATCCGCAGGCTGGTGGCTGCGCAGCAGAGCTCCCATCATGCACTGCAGCAGGATGCAGAGGATGACAACCTGGAGGTGGTGGGGGTCGACTACTTGGAGAAACCAGGGTCCAAAGGTAAGAAATATTCTAAACATGTAAAATGTCAGTAACTCTTCCCAGATAATGGAAGGAATCTATCTCTGATCCCTGAGGAAGCCATGCATTAAGAACCACCATCCATCGGCAGCTGGTGGAACCACATGCAGCTTTGACATGAGATAACAGGAAGTAATGAACAAAATAACCCTAAAGTTTGCAATTTTATGGTTATTAATCCTCAGTGAAAGTCATTGAAGTGATAAAAGGAATAGGATTATTAGAACATAAGAAAACTGCAGGGAAACTGATTTTCTGTCCGAATCCAGGAACCGATGCAGGTTTTACTGAAGTTCTTTAAAAAGCAAACCTAGAAACAGGAAGTAATGAGTAATTAACCATCAATATAATCTGTTTTCTCTGCATGAATCCAGGAGATGAGGAGGACTACGACTCTGCTGACACGGATGAACTGTTTGAATCCAGGAGAACTCCAGCTCCCCGCCTGCAGGAAAAACCTCCATCACCGACACCTGAACACGTCTCAGCAAAAAGCGCAGATAGAAAGAAACAAACAAAAGGAAAAAAAACACCTGCAAAGGTTTCTTTTAGTAAACCTTCATCCTCCCTGCAGAAGGAGAATCCAGCTGCAGAAATAAAAGACTCATCAGAGTCACAGAGTGATGAAGATGATGGAAGCTCCTCCGACTCATCTTCAGATTTTGATTTCCCAGCCTTGTTTTCTCCTAACTCCACCCATCTGAGGATTTCCCTGGCCGACTTACAGAAGCTGGCAGAGACCAGAGCTCCCAGCATCCTTGGAACAGGCCTTAAACTGGAGTCTAGGCTCCCTGATCGACCTGCACCCAAGGAAGCCATCACCCCAGACGAGATCCTTGCCTCCATCCTGGGGGAGGACAGCAGCAGCGACGAAAAAGCAGAACCGAGAAAGAAGAGAAAAACAGAAGGTGTACCATCAAATTCTCTGCAGGTCTCAGAGGAAACTGGGCGAAACGGGGAAACTTCAACAACCGACAAGCGAGCGAAGAAGAAGAAGGAAGATGAACTTATCAACAGCCAGAGACATGAGGAAACTAAAATATCAGAAGTTCTCAGAGACACAGAGGGGGAATCTTCCTCTGCGAGTGAAGAGGAAGAGGAGGAGGAGAAACAAATGTCTGCAGCAGAAGATCAGTCTTCATCCAGCAGTTCTAATGAAGAGGAGCAAGCGGCTCCTCGTCCTGCTCCTGCTCCATGCAGCCAGTCCTCCTCCAGCGAAGGAGAGGATGTGAAAGACCAGGCTCCTAAGCGGTTGGTGTTGGCTGCAGAGGAGGAAGAGGAGCTGCAGAGGAAGGCCAACATGAGAAGACTGGCTGCTCTCCAACAGAGACAAAAAGAGGCGGAGGAGCATCAGAGGCTCATCCATGGAGCCCTGGCCAAC
>NW_015150773.1:218928-231548 GCF_000732505.1 Cyprinodon variegatus
TAAAGATGTTTTTTCAGTGTGAGGCATGTCTTTGTGTTCTTCTGGATCAGCAGTGGTTCTGGTCCCAGTTTGTTTTGCCTGGTTGCTGAATTTTGACCTTAACTGAGGCAGTGAGGCCTGCAGAGCTTTAGTTGTTTTTCTGTGTTTTTCTTGGACCTGCTGGATGAGTCTTTCAGCTCCTGGAGTAATTTTGGCAGCTCAGTCAGTCCTGGGAAGGTTCTAGAGTGCTTCATGTTCCCTCTATTTGTGGATCATGGTTCTCATTGCAGATCTCTTATGTCCTAAAGCCTTTGAAGTCGGTTTGTGATTCTCTCCAGACTGATGGGTGACGATGACGTTTTCATCTGTTCTTGGATGACTTCAGATCAGGATTTGTTGAGTTGCTTTTTGAGATCCTTAAGCCTACTTCATGTTGTCAGACAGGCTCTCATTGGTTGATCTCTTCTTTCTACAGGTTTAGCAGTAATTGGCCGTTGTTGAGACTAAAGAAATTAAGTTTAATTAGTGATTTAACAAATTGGTAAATACTGTTTCATGTTGGACCAGGTTGGTTCACATTGATTTCTCCCCTTAAATTAAGAAAAATCATCATTTGAATTCTGGCCCTTCTTTTAACTTTTCTACATGTTAATTTTTGTTTAAACATTAAGGTTTCTGAACATTGAAACAAGATAAAATCCCAGAAGAAATCGTTTTGACTCTGCCTCCACCTAAGAACGATGATGTAAACACTTTGCAGCAGTCGAGCTTTTTTCCTTCCTGCTTGTCTGATTTGTTTCCTGCTTTCCATCAGGACGCTCCACCTCCAACCTCAGGGAAACACATCGTCTTCAGCTCAGATGATGAGGAGGAAAATAAGACGTCCGTTATCCAGGACAGCCAATCAGAAGACAACGCCTCATCTGACGGAGAAGCAGCCAATCAGATGGCCTCACAGAGAGCGGTGAGTGATGATGTCAGAGAGTTTGCGGTCCTTTGATTATCTCTGGTTCCCGTTCTCCTCGTGGGGCAGCGACTCACCTCTGCCTGTTTCCAGGAGCGCCAGAAGCTGTCGGGTCCGCAGCTGTTTGCCGGCAGCGACGATGATGAGGAAGTGGATGAAGAAGAGGATTGCAGCAGATTTGACATCCGGCCAGAGTTTGAAGGTCCAGCTGGACAGAAGGTCTGAGCCCTCAGGTTGAGATTAATCACAGCTTTTCTTGGACAGCAGTAAATCAGTCATTGATGAGGACCTGAGGAGAATCTGCTGCGGTTCTGTCCAAAGCTGCAGTCGGGTCGAGTTAAAGTTCTGCTCTTATGGCTTTTATTGTCATTTTTTACACACAGAGTTCAAACGAAATTTGGTTTTGTACAGCTGTCATGACGTTTCCATTTCTTAAAGTGCAGCAGTGATCAAATGTAAACAGTGTGGAAGAAAAAGCCTGGTGCAAAAAAATTAAAAATAACGCATTGAAATATGTGGTGCAGTTATGCAGTTTTTTACGTTTTAATGTCAGTTTGAATATTTTATTTTATAAGGTCCAGGCTCTTTGTCAGCAGAGCTCTGGGATTCAAAGTCTAACCATGGTGTGTTTTTCATCCAGCTGATGGCGCTACAGTCTCGCTTTGGGACAGACGAACGGTTCCGGATGGACTCCCGGTTTCTGGAGGAAGAGGAGGATGAAGAGGAGGAAAAGCAGACAGGTGAGAAGGTTAAAGGATAAAGATGAAGTCAGGATAAAAGCAGGATGTTTCATTAATGATCAAACGGGTCAAACCAAACAGAACCAATTAGTTTCTTTCCTGCTGATAAATCAAAGATAAAGCATCTTTTGCTTCATGATCTCTGGCAGTTATTAGCTGCATCTTTACATCAGAAAATAGGGTCTAATTTCTGCTGATTTTTTTCATTTAATCACTTCTTTGCTCATATACTTTTTTAAAGCATCTGAAGTCTCTAAAGTTGCTTTTAGTTGCAGATTTTGCAGATTTTTCTCTTTTTAATTTTAAAAAGCTGGAAAAAACATTAAAACCTTCCTGGAAACGCGTAGAGTTTCAGTAATGCTGGATATTTAGGATATCATCATCTATAAACTGAATAAAACACATCTGTGCTGCTAGTTCAGCAGGACAGATATCTGGTGTTACAAACATAAAACTTCCAATCCGGCATGATACTTTTCTCTGTCAGATCATAACAGACTCCATGTCAGGACCGGCAGATACGGTCTGTGCATGCAGGAACATGAAATAAATGGTAAACGGTTCAGATTAGATTTGTGTTTAAGGCTACGCTCACACTGCAGGCCTTAAGGCTAAAATCTGATTTTGTTTTTGTGAAATACGTTGGGTTTTTTTTGTGTTGCCATTTCCATATATATGCAACTTGTATGTGATCTCCTGTGTGAACTGCAATCAATCTAATCCAACTTTATTTATGAAGCACTTTAAAATGTCTCAAAGGACCAAAGTGCTGTACAGTGAAACAACATAACACCATTACACAGACTTTTAAAAAAACATACAAGCATAAAAGATTAAATAAAAATCAAAAGTATAACATCTATAATAAAATTGATTTAAATTTGGTATCACAGACTAAAATCAACATCTCACACAGTTTAGAAAGCCAAAGAATAGAGATGAGTTCTTTAAGAGCGATTTAAAATCAGACAAAGAAGTAGACAATTTAAGTTGCAATGGAAGGTCGTTCCACATTTTTGGAGCTGCCACAGAGAAAACTACGGTGGCCCCTAATGTTCCGTTTAGTTTTTGGCTCCTTAAGAAGCAGCTGATCGGCTGACCTGAGTGAACGGAAGGATGCATGAAAAAGATAAGATGGAGCAAGACCGTGGAGAGACTTAAAAATAAATAAACAAACTTTAAAATGAATCCTAAAATGTACAGGGAGCCAGTGTAATGAGGCTAACATTGGGGTAACGCACTCATATTTGAGTGAGAGATAAAAGACGAGCTGCAGCGTTTTGCACTCTCTGGAGCTGAGTAATGTTAGAGGCACTAGCGCCATTCATACAACGCAAGTTTCCCGCATGCGCAGTAGAGGACACAATAATGACATTTTGAATTGAAAAAGCTTCCTGGATGAGAAGAGAAACGTCTTCAAACTTGGAAACAACGTCAAGTGGTTTGTTTTTAACTTAGAATAACTCAGAATCTTTACCAGCATTTTCAACTTTTGGCTACGTTCACACTGCAGGCCTTGATCCTCAATTCCGATTTTTTTGTGAAATACATTTTTTTTGCGTTGCAGTTCACATTTCCAAATATATGCGACTTGTATGTGATCTCTTGTTTGAACTGCATTTATACAACCTAAGTGTCCCGCATGCGCAGTAGAGAACGCAGTGATGTCACAACCAAGCGTGCTTTGTGTTTACAGAAGTAAACATGGGTGGTAGCGCTGGAGCGCATTTAGCAATTTTCCCAACCATAAAAACACAATCTTTTCAATATGGTTAAACATAAATACTGCTCACCGCATCATCATCCGCTGTGGTTGTTGTTTTTCTTGCAGCTTCTGCATAGCAAGATGCAAAATAATGACTTTGTCGGGTATTAATGACATTCAGGTCGGATGGAAAGATCAGATGTGTATCGAATTCAGGACCACATGGCCAAGCGGCCTGGGTCGCATTGGAAAAAATGTGATCTGAGTTGTTCAGACTGCCATGAAAAGATCAGATCCAGGTCGCATAGGGGCCAAAAAAATCGGATTTGGTCACTTCAGGCTGCAGTGAAGCAGATCCACTCATCCCCCTCCAGCAGAAGAAATGAGAACCTTTTCCAACATGAAGCCCTGAAAGTTTCTGTCCAGTCAGCAGTAAAGCTGTGTCCTTCTTAGGAGATCCTTGATGACATCACTTCCTGCAGATCTCTATGTACCAAAACAAAACATTCATGGGTTTTTAATTGTTTATTTAGAAGCACAGAAGAGTCTGATGGACGACGATGAGGCTCTAGAAGAGGAGAAGAAGAAGAATCTGTCCATCCTGCAGAGCGTCCTTGGAAGCAGCCATCAAAGCAGCAGCAAGACGTCCGGAAAAGCCAAGAAGTTCAGGTGGGTCTGGAAGTCAGAAGTTGAGCAGCTGTTAACTTTTCTGAAACTAAAGTCTTTCTTTTTCTTCTGCAGAGACGTGTCTGCGTTGCATTACGACCCGAGCAAAGAGGAACACGCTGCGTTTGAGACCAAAACAGATGAAACCCAGAAGGAGAGGTAAAGAAACGACCTCCATCCTCAGTTCAAACCTGCTCCTTCCTCCATGGCTGAGTCTAATTCCTGTTGAAGCTGAAACCGACCACTTCCTGGCCACCCCCATCAGTCTGCAGACACTTTTTCACTCAAAGTTTAGCTCAGTTTAGCAGCAGATTTTTAATTTAAATATATCTGTCTATGAGAGAAGGTTCAACTATGCAAATGCCAGAGATCCAATCAGAGGTTTCCCATCAGCTTCCTGTGGATTTCTTGTTCTGTTTGCAGTAAGGCGGCTCGCAGGAAGAAGAGGGAAGAGGCTCAGAAGCTTCCTGAAGTCTCCAAAGAGATTTACTTCGAGGTGACTGGAGACCTGAAGGCCGTGTTCGGACAGACCAACGACGGCTCTGCTGAGGGAGAGGAGGAGAGAAACTGGGATCAGCTGGAGGATGAAGAGGGAGGAGAAGAGGAAGAACAGGCGCTGTCCTCCCTCCTGTCAGCTGATCCCAGCACCAAGTCTGAGGAATCCACTGGATTCAGGTTTTCCTTCTTTGGAGACGAATCAGAGGATGGAAGCGGAGAAACGAGTGAGTCTCAACAAATCCGTTAATCAGACCAACGTATGGAGCATATTTCTATTGATCCCTTTAATCTCTTCAACAGCCGAGTACAAAGCTGAGAAGATCCAGGCTCCCAAGGTCTCCTGGCATCAAGACCCACGTTTCCATGACAGCAGCTCTGAGGAGGAGGAGCAGGAAGAAGAGGAGGAAGAGCAGAAGCAAAGCAGCTCTGAGGCTAAAAACACAGAGTGAGGAAAAGATCCGAGTTCATCTTAAAACTGCTGCAGTTTGTTTTATCAGGTTTTTAATTTAATCCAATTTATGATAAAATTCCAGCAGAGGAAACAAGATAGTTAGACTTTTAGTAAATAAATATCATAGTTGATGACGAAGTCAGAACAGTTTGCTGCTGATGCACAAATAAATGCATCAGTAAATATTGAATAACTTTAGTTATTTAGAGGTCTGTAGATGTTTATGGCTTTCCTTTAGACTGATATTTAATTGAAAGCATAAAATCAGGTTTATTAAAAGAAAGATCCTTTGGATGAATCAAACTTTTCACACAACAATTTGTAAAAATCTTATCAGCTGCATCAACTACAGGGATGCATTTCTAATGATACGCTCAGACTGCAAGCAGCAGGAGAATCAAAAATAAGGGAGCTGCTTCATTTTTGATGCTTGTACAAGTTTAGTTCTGTGATAAGTAGTGATCCTCTTTGAGCCTCACAACGAGACAAAGTCCAGTTTTTCAATCTCCTCGAGGAAGAAAAAAAAACTTAAGGAGCAGAAAAACTGGATATAGTAAAGTAATGATCCTGTTGAGCCTCACAAAAAAACAAAATAAAGTGGAGCAGGTTATTAAGCACGTCATATTGCTCTCACCTCTATGAAAAAAGAAAAGCAAAACTTGGATAAACTTCCCAGATCTCTCTGAGAATCACCTCTCTGCCTGAATCAGCATAGAAACCATCCCACGACGTTAATTGCTGGGTTTTTCTTTTCTTTAGGCGTAGATCTCTTTATGTTTTTAATAAAGGCGTATAAAGATTTGCTATAAGCTATAGGCTCTGCTTCAGCCTATTGCTGCACCGGTTGTTTTTTTTTTGTTTGTTTGTTACTTTTCATAATCTGTCCCCGTTAAATGGGGTAAATGATTTTCATTTGTTTATAGCAGAGACGGAGGTAAAAAATATCTGCACAGATCTGCTCACCCTGCCTAGTCAGAGCCTCTCTATATGCAGTCAGTGTGACATGGAAAAAAATCCTATCAGAGATGAAAAAGCCGCACCAAACCGGTGTGTTTGTGCATCAGGCTGTGCACTAGGGGGTGCTAAAGAGTTTAATCACCTGAACATTTGAGATCCTCTCTAGCTAAACAGGCTCCAGATTAAGTTGAGATTAAAACTATTTTTAACCAAATCCATTTGTTATTTTTGATTTTTAGGTTTTTTTTAACAGACCAGGATCTTTTCTCTGATTTCTGAGTCTCTTAAAATACTTTAAATGTGGCATTTCTTGATGGATCAAAAAATTTATTTGTTTAGATATTTTGTCCTCCTGAAGGAAACTCTCTGCACTGACAAGCTTTTGGACAAAAAAACATCATCGATTTTATTTAAGATAAACTTTCTACCTTTTGTTTTTGTTTCTCTCACAGAGTGGAGGCTCCTTCAAAGCCTGATTTCTTCTTCTTCTTCTCTTCTGATGACCACAGACTGAAAGGTGGGGGGTTTTATGGCACTTTGTGGTGCTGGTGCTTCTTTTTAAGTTCTGAACATAACACATAATGATTTCCCTGTTGGTTCAGTTAAAGTCTGGCTAATTGTTTTAACCTCTCATTTGTTTCCTCCTTCAGAGGGACTCAGGTTGTTCTGTCGAACCTCCCAGCTGGAGCAGCAGAGGGAGCAGTGGGAGGAGAGGACGATTACGCTCAAACAGGTCTGTATCATTTCCATCAGCTCCAACAATGATTCTTTGAACTAAACAGAGTGAATGGAATCACTTTGGTTCCTAAGTCAGACTGAAAATGCTGTTTTAAAGTCTACTTTGTTGCTCCCTAGTGGGAGTATAAATGTCTGCACTGTTTTGTTCAAGCAGCACATCCTTAAATCAATAATCTGCAGAAAGATCTTCACAAACTTCTGCAAAAGTTTAATCTGAGAGGATTAGAAGCAGAAAACAAAAATCAGGAGGAATTTACATTGTTTTTCTTCAAAATCTCTTTTATGCTGGTAGACTCTTCTGTTTCCTAGATATACAGGAATAAGTTCCAATGGTTCTTCTACCATAATTACAGAAAACATGTCTGTCTGGTGAGGCAGAGTAAAGAACTAAACACATCTGTTTTTATCTGTTTCTTTAGGAGTACCGCAAGAAGCATAAAGATGCCAGAAGGAAGCTGAAGACTTTTCAGAAGAGCTGAGGATTGTGGGAAATGTAGTCTTTGTGTTCCATTAAACTCTTAATCCAGGGATGATTTCCTCCTCCTCTTTGGTTTCAATGTTCTGATCCAGCAGGAGTGAATTTATCTCTGAAGAGTCTGTGATGTTCTAGTAGCTGCTGAGTCCAAACCGGATCTGTGCTGCAGCCAATCAGCTACAGGCAAACAAAACTAGATTCAAACATAATAAAGAGTGTGAGATTGAAACTCAGGAATAATAAAACAAGTCTCTGAAGATATGTCACTATTATTTTTACAATATCCACCCTTTAATAAAGAAGCAAACCTCTAAGTTTGAACTTAATGACTCCTGGGCTACATTTGACTTCTGTCTGTTAGATTATTCATTAAAATGCATCATTTGTTTACACAGTAAAACATCTTTGTAAATATTGAGCAGCTGCTTCAATAAAGGTTTTTTATATCAACTCAACAGTATGTCTGATTCATAAAAAGTTTTAAAGATTTATAACGCTTGGTGTAAAAAAGTAAAATAAAAATTTGTCACTAAGGGAATTGTGTGGAGATGTAGAGCTGGATATTGTCAGTATTACAGTGGAACGTGATGCTGATTGTAAAAAGCACATGACCAGATGTAGGAGGGAAATGTATGATCGAGATTAGGATTAGATTATTAAAATTAGATTAGACACATCCATGGGTAACAATGGGAGATAATGAGATGGCTGGGATCTGGGAGATTTTAACTGAGATAATTGTGTAGATCAGAGAGGTATGATTCAAACCAATCTAGAGGGTGTCTGCTAACCCATCATAGTTAGTCAGGGAGAATAGAGTGGAGGATTACATTCAAAAGCTACAATAAGTTGGGAATGTCTGAAAGAAAAGAAAACTATCCACAGAACATTGCAGCAGGATTTTCAGAGGGTGGAGTCATGTTTGGTGAGGGTTGAAAGCTGTTCATAAAGGTTTAACACCTGGAATGTGACTCTACCTGCAGTTCAGACCTTTGGAAACCCCTGGATGAGTTTTACTTTAGACTGTGGTTTCTTATTTCCACAGCTCCAAACCCTCTTCAAACATTTTCCTTTCATCTAAATTTCCATTACCATGCATATTTTTAAGAACTACTGAATATTTTTATCTGTATGGAGGAACCATACACACTACATTTCTCTATTAAAACATTACTTTTGATAAGACATTCAGAATTTATTTTAAAAAGTACACAAAGTGTGCATGTATATTTTTACAAAACAAAAATACTATTTACAAAAAACTGCTGGAAAGCTTAAGAGGAGGGAAAACTAGAATGCACCAGATTACAAAGCATTGTGGATGTAATATAAAAAATGCTTCTGGGTGTTTTGATTAGTTAAAATCTTTTTTGGACTGTGAGGGATTTACCCCTGTAAGGGAAATCCATACTAACTGAGAAGGAGGGGAGATGTTTTGTGTTTTGTTTTGACTTGGAGTATTGTTTAGCTTCAATTTATTTAAGTTAATTGTAAATGTGTGTTATTTATTAATTGTTTTTCCTCTAGAGGTTTAATTTAGTTCACTTCTGCACAAACGTGTAAATGTTAAAGTTTCCACCCCTTAGAGATGGTACAGGCTGATAATTCAGAAAGCTGGGTTGTTTAAATGTGGGTGTGTATTCTTCTCTGTGTGTTTGTTTTTCTGCTGTGATTGAAGAATGGAATCCTTGCCTCTCTGCTTTGAAATGTTTCTGCATCTGTAATGCAAACCTTACATGGACTGATCAAGTTTTCCAGCTGGTAGAGATTAATTTTTGCTGACCAGCTGATTTACGGTTTCTACAGTATATCAACCTTATGATTAAATTTATAAATCAGTGAGAGCATAAATCTACTGCAGGGTCTTGTAGAGGTGGCATTTTGGAATCCAAAATAATAAAGGAAATAAAAGATGCTGAGAACAATTAATAGCATAATTTACTTTCAAAAACATATTCAAAGTAGTCCTTCAAGAAAATAAGCTTAATTTAAAATGAAACTAAATCCAAGCTGTGAAACATTCTTGTATAACCAGTTTGTAGGCGTCACAGTAAATAATGAACATATGACACTGAATGTTTGCATCCAGTGGTATTACAGCATGAGCTAGTTTCCTGGTTTAAGGCAGAGCAGCTCACTTTGAAGCAAAATGCTAAGAAACTGGAGAGGAAATGGCGCTCTACATGCCAACTGGAATCCTACCTAGTCTGGAAAAGTGGTTTACTGCTGTTTAAAAAGTCCTTCATAAAGCAACATGAGCATATTTATCCTCATTGTTAGAGGAGAATAATATTAATCCTAGATTTATTTTTAATACAGTTGCCAAACTCACCTAGAGCCATAGCTCTGTTGAACCGTCCATCCCTCTAACTATGATTGGTTTATCCCTGAAGGTGAGCCAGCATCTGAGGTAGTCATAGAATCTGAACTGTGTTTGTATGCTGTTGAAAATTTTCAGTCATCCTGTTCATAGTCATTCCAAAAAGTTCTAAAACTTTGTTTTCCAAGTTTGAAGACGTTTCAATGTGCTTTGTTGCTTTGTTGGGCTACTCTATAAAGCACAAAGAACTCAAAGCTAATTCAGACATTTTGAATTGTAAAATCTTCCTGGATGGAATATCTTAAAACTTGGAAAACAAAGTCCAGTGGTTTGTTTTTTAACTTTATGGAACAGTTAGAAACCAATTCTATGAAGATGGTATGAGGGCCTGATGTTCACAAATGGGGGTTTTGCTCACAGCCCAACACTGTGCAGGATGCATGGCATTTGTCAGAGAACACCAGGATTGGCAAATTCGCAACTGACGCCCTGTGCGCTTCATAGATGAAAGCAGGTTTACACTGACCACATGTGACAGATCTGAGAGAGTCTGGAGACAATGTGGAGATTGATCTGCTTCCTACAACATCCTTCAGCATGACCGGTTTGGCAGTGGGTCCGTAATGGTGTGGACCAGCATTCCTTTTGAGGGCTGCACAGTCCTCCCTGTGCTCACCACAGTTAGCATGACTGCCATTAGGTACCGACATGAGATCCTGTGACCCCTTGTGAGACCATATGCCAGTGCAGTGAACCCTGGTTTCTTCTAATGCAAGACAATGCTAGACCTCATGTGGCTGGAATGTGTCACCAGTTCCTGCAAGGTGAAGGCATTGAAGCTACAGACTGGACCGCCCATTCCCCAGACATGAATCCTATTGAGCACATCTGGGAAATCATGTCTCATTCCAGTTCACCAACGTCAAATTGCACCGCAGACTGTCCAGGAGTTGGCGGATGCTATAGTCCAGGTCTGGGAGGAGATCCCTCAGGAGACCATCCACCAACTCCTCAGGAGCATGTGGATGTCACGTATGTCGTATTTGGTTTTAGTGATCTGACCACATGCAGATAACCACTCAGAGGCCAAGGGAAAAAGTTTAACAGGTTTATTGAATGTAGAAAAACACTGAAGAAGAAGCTGGAACTCAGCGGACTGGTGAACCGGAGCCGGAAAGTCTGAAGGGGGGATCACAGTGATCAGTTGACTGAGGCTTGAATATGCTGGAGAAAAACTCACGTTTGGGGGGCTCTTTGTTAATCTTTGCATCCAGTTTGTGGGAGTTTAATCCAGAGAAGAGGGAACTCGTTGGAGAGCGGACAGGCAGACATACGTTGGACCCAGAGGAGTAAAGGAGCGGACTGTCACTTGGTTTTCCAGATGAGGACTTCAACGGATCATGTGGAGATTTTCCACTGCTCAGTGTGAACTCAGTAAATTCTTCCATGGGGAGAAGGTCCAGGCTATCCAGTTACACAGGAAGGCTTCCTGCCAAAGAGCAAAGACAAAAACAAGATCAGACTCAGAGAAACTATGCTAAGGTTTAGACTCTGCTAATCTCAGCTTGACTAGAGTACCCAAAACTGGCAAACACTCTGCTGTTGAGGCAGTGACAGCCCGCTGCTCAAGTACTCCTCCGGTAATGACCCAACGAGCCGCAGGTGTGCAGGGAGTCCCAACGAGAACAGGGCACCACCTGGTGGGGGAGAGAGAAAAACACAAAAACAACCCACACAAACTGAAATCCTAACAACGTACAATACTGAGCCTCATTTTGACTTGCTTTAAGAAGATTATATCATTGTTGGATCAGCCTGTTGTACGTTTACCCAAATTAATTTAATGTCTGACTCCAAATCACCTCCATTGGTTAATACATTTGATTTCCATTGATGATCCTTGTGTGATTTTTTTTCAGCACATTCAACTCTTAGTATTCAATAAAAATATTTAATTCATTTAGATCTGCGATGTGTTATTTGAGTGTATTCTTTATTTTTTGAGCAGTGTATATGCTCCCATTTGGTAGAAATATTAGACGGCATACGTATTAATTTCCATTGTTTTGCAGATGGTACTTAGTTACAATTCTCTATAAATCATTGTTGTTTATATCACATATCAAGTATGTTTCTAGAATTTCCTTCTATCATCAGCAAAACATTGCAAAAATTAGAAATATCTTGTCCAGGGGTGCTGTTAAGAAACTAGTCCATGGATTTGTTACTTTAGGGCTGGACTATTGTAATTCTTTACCACCAGACTGTAGTTAAAAGCCATCCAAAATGCTGCAGCTAGATATCTGATGAAAACTCAAAAGAGTGATCCTATTTTTGGTCTGTGTACATGCTGGCCTTTTGATTTTGGTTTTGTAATAAAAAAATCCAAAATTGGAAAACAAACGGTTTCCTAATTTCCAAATACAAAAAACAGACCAATTTAGTTTTTTTTCTCTGAGATCCGAGATGGGTAACAAAATAAAAACGACCAGTTATTCATTTCACAATTCCAAAATGGCTTAAATTTTCCTTTTTTTAAAAATCTTACGATTAAAGACAGAGTGATTTTGGCTTAATCTTCTCATGTGTAATGAAAAATGAGGATGTAGAGTAAAAGGCCAAATCCTGCTTGGCACAATTCAGTCCGGACAGATGTTTCTAAGTATTTGCGAAAGTATCCCGCCCCCTTGAACTTTTCAACCTTTTTCAACATTTCAGGCTTCAAACTTAAAGATATAAAACTGTATTGTTTTGGGATGAATCAACAACAAATGGGACAAAATAATGAAGTGGAATGAAATTTATTGCATTAGATAAAAAACTGATAAATTGGGCGTCCAGAATAATTCAGCTCTTTTCAGACTTTTGCTGCAGTTACAGCTGCAAGTCGCTTGGGGTATGTCTCTATCAGTTTTGCACATCAAGAGACCCTAGGGTGTGAGACTGAAAGTTTTGCCTATTTTTCCTTGCTGCTTGAGCTCAGTAAGGTTGGATGGTGAGTATTTGTAAACAGCAGTTTTCGGTTCTTTCCACGGATTCTCCATTAGATCCAGGTCTGGAATGTAACTTGCACTGCATGAAAAGTGGGATTTTCGTCAATATGCGGCACTGTAGACTGTCGTGGAAC
>NW_015150773.1:236859-240295 GCF_000732505.1 Cyprinodon variegatus
GCGCGGGTTCGCTGTATTCATATGCTAATTAGGGCCATTAGTACAGCTGATCGCTCTCCACATACGTCATGGTCCGTTTCCGACAATTTGTGGCACGACAAACGCGGACAAGCACGGGTTGCAAATTGTCGGAAACTGACGAAAATCAGGCAGATCTGCGGGAGTTTACGGGGGTTTACGGGGACGAAAATCTCACTTTTCATGCAGTGTTGGCCCTTGTAACACATTTTTATGAGGCGGTGTTTCAATCACTGAAGGAAATATGCCAACAGGATCCCGAGGGATGCAAAGAGAAAAAAAAAAACAGGAGCAACAGTACCTACCTCATTGGGACGCGAGGTGGTTGCTGCAGGACGCCCTGTAGAGCATGAGTTGTGGCCATGTTCATCTTATAGAACCTCGTGAAGGTGCTCGGCACCAACCAGGGGGCCGATTCACAGATGGAATCCAGTGGTACCCCTGTTATGGCATCCCAAGATGTTGACAAGCTCCTCTTGGAGTGGCCCCGCACACCTTCCGGCAGGGGCTGACCCTGCTTGGACACAGAAAGGGTGTGCAATTCCCCCACATGCCGAACAGAGGCCATGGTGAGTGGGAAGGCATTCTTACATGAGAGCCACTGAAGCTCTTTCACCATCACTGGCTCAAATAGCTGGAAACAGAGCCTCTAGTACCAAATACAGATCCAATGTAGGAGCCAACAGGCCCTTTGGAGGATACAATCACCTGGCACCCTTGAGGAACAGAACCAGGGCCCTACACCTTCCAAAGGAGCAACCGTTGAACCCAATGTGCCAATGGAAAAAGACTGCTACATAGACTTTGAAGGTGAAGGGGGTCCGCCCCTGGTCCAACAACCATTGAATGAAGGTCAGAAAGGGTGGGATGTGACAATGCATAGAGTCCAGCCCCCTATCACCACCCCAGGCAGCAAACTTGCCCACCTGGCAGAATAGACAACCCATGTAGAAGGCACCAACACTCAAATCGGGAAAAGTCAAGGTTGGGCCCTGCAGAGGCCAAAGCCAGGGCTATAGTTGGTGCAGGTCGGGGTGAAGAATCTGACACCCCATTTGGAAGAGGAGGTCCAACCTGGAGTGGAGGCGCATCTGTGAGCCAGAGCAGAGCCTGCACAAGAGAGGAAACTAGTGTGTGAGTGTGTGTGTGAATGGGTGAATGAATGTAGTGTAAAGCGCTTTGATCAAGTCTCCTAACTTGAATAAAAGGCGCTATATAAGTACATGCCATTTACCATTTACTAACTCCTCCCCTTCCAAAAAGGGACTATCAGCAGGAGCCTGTGCCCCTCCTAGAGGATGGCTTGGGGAATCAGGCTGAATGGGGGAAAGTTGTATAGGAGTTCCCGGGCCTATCGTGGGCTGACACATCTGACCCCAGCGGACAGGAATTGTCTGACAGGGAGAACCAGAGGGCAGTGGGTTGTGTCCCTGGAGGCAAACAGGTCCACCCTCGATCTGCCAAATGTCAGCCAGATGTGATCTGCCAAAGCTGCCACTCCTTCAAAAGAGGTGACATGCAAGAGTGGAAGTCCGAAAGCCGGTCCTGCAGGCCCATAATTTAGGCCGCCCTGAGGCTGATGAAGCAGTATGCTGGCCAATCCAGAAGCCAGTGGTTCAGGGACCACAGCCACTGGGACCTGGACCCCCCTTGGCCGTTGATAGAAGTGACTACCATTGTGTTGTCCAACCGGACGAAAACGTGCTTCCTCTGCAACTCCGGCAGTAAAACATGAAGTGTGAGAGCTCCAGCAAGCAGCTATGGGGCATTGATGTGTCCTCTGTTTTCGAGCAGACAACACCTGTTGCACTGTAGGGCCCCTCTGGGTTGTGCCCCAGCCTTTGAAGGAGGTGTCTGCATAAACAACATCCCTTTGGATCAAGCACAGAGACAGAAGAACCTGAGGCACCATGCAAATCCGCTTGTGCCTGTTTGCACGATGGGCAGGGTTCAAAGCCAGGCTGTTCATCCACATCTGCAAAGGACACAAGGAGAGAAGTCCTAGTGGAACCACACTGGACGCAGTAGTGAGCATACCCTGAAGGCACAGATAATCAAGAAAACTTGGTGCTATGCCATACTGCAAGCTGAAAAACATTGTCAAAATACTGGCAACCTGGTGTGGAAAAGGGTGGGCAGTCATGGAGATGGAATTGAGGAGCACACCCAGGAACACCATCACCTGGGAAGGGGTGAGGATGCTCTTTTGTAATTTCACCTTCAAGCCAGTTGTTGCACATGGCAGAGCACCAATTGGGTGTCCTGGACCGAATGACTATGTGTCTTGGAAAAAATCAGCCAGTAGTCCAGAGAGGGCAGGATCTGAATGCCTTGTACCTGCAGTGTTGACAGGGCTGCTGCCACAACCCTAGTTGGCACACAGGGAGACAGAAAGATCCTAAAGGCGAGGACCCCAAACCAAAAATGTCATCCCTGGAATGCAAAGTGGAGCTGGTGCAATGGGGACATGAAAATAGGCATCCTTTAAGTCAATTGCCACAACCCAGTCACCCAGGGAGATCACCTACAAGACCCCTTGGTTGTCAGTATGTGAAAGGGCATATCCTTCAGATACGAGTTCAGTCCCTTGAGGTCTAGAACCAGACAAAGGCCCTCAGTCTTTTTCGCAACCAGGAAATAGACTAAGTAAAAGTCCCCTGCATCCAGCAGGTGGTCCACAGGCACTGCACCCTTGTCTTGCAAGGTGCAGAGTTCATTGGAAAGTGCCTGGTCCACCAGAAGATCATGGATGGTGGTCATCCAAACTCCTTGAGAGAGAGGCCAGCGTCTTTTTCCTTAAAATAACTTTTAATAAATCTAACAGTATTGTCGCTGTAAAGTGCCTTGAGATGATGTGAGTTTTGAATTGGCCCTATATAAATGAACTGAATTGAATTTAAACCGCTAAACAACTCCAAACAGAAACCAACATTTAGTACAGATTTTTATTTTACTGATTATTGGATTAAACATGTAGTAAAATCTTACAGAAAAAATGATGGCTGCAGCTTGGGTTTGGACCAAACCATCATGCACAGGGCAGACATAGGATTAAATATATTCCAGCATCCCAGCATTTCATTTCACCGGGACTTTCACATGCAACATTTTGCAATGATTTATTAATGGCTGTGTGGGACAACATGGTACAATTTACAGTTACCTTCAATACTGTAGAGGGAAAACAGAGCACATAGAGAGAAACCCTTAATCTTTATGCCACAAGGCAGCAGTGCTTCAAGCGGCATGAATTAATAATTAATAAATGTGTTGCAGGTTGGCCCAGGAGCCAACAGAAAATCTTCATAAGCCTTCAACTAACAGAGATAAACAGAACCTTCTAGACCGGTTGAACAAAGTTGGAATAGAAAACTTCACCATGAACACTGCGATTCCAGGATTTGAAGTACCAAGACAC
>NW_015150773.1:242358-243525 GCF_000732505.1 Cyprinodon variegatus
GTTTGGTCTGAATGATCAGAATGAGAAACTGGTTCTATGCTTCCTGACATGTTTTAGGGAGAGGTGGAGCTTAAACCTGCAAGGTCGGATGCCTGATGTTTGTGCTGTTTTGTTTTAACAAAGGTTCAATTTGCTTTCGCTTTGTTTTCAGGTGAACAGTTTTCTACCTTTTAATTTGCAGAGATCAGAATCAAAGTACTGTCTGAAAAAACATCATTAGTGACAACATATATTCTATCTGTCATTGAATCCTTAAACCTAAAACACACAATAGATACTCTAAAGAAAATGAATAAGTAATGTAGAGACGTTGAAACTGATGGCTTTCTGGTCTCTGTATGGTGACTCACTCCACACACATTTGGAGGTGGAACCTTTCCCTGCTGTGTAGCAGCTGGTAGAGAGGAAGTAAGAGAGAGATTTGAGAAGTCAGATATTTAAAAAAAATAGTGAAAATCCTCCACTATACCTTTAAATTTCCTGGGATATGAGGCAATCCCCTGGTATCAGTCCTTTGATGCACACCAAGCTGTACATACCAGGCACTCACACCATCATACACTCAGCCCCTTGTTATTCCTCCTTCCCTCCAGTTGAATTCATGCCTAATGCCTAGACAGGTACACACACTAAAATCCAAAAATACCGAAAAATCGAAAACCTCAGAAAATGCCAGGGAAATACACATGGGGAGCCTGGAGACTTATATTTAGAGGTGCCCAGGTTATCCTGAGCTATCTATATAGTTATGCTGCTATAGGCTTAGACTTCTGGAGGACATAGGGACCCCTTTTTCATCATTCTATCTCTATTCTCCCACTCTGCAGAATCTGTTTGTTTAATCTCTAACATTCTGTTCCCTCTGCTTTTTCTCATAGTAGATTCAACTGGTCTGTTTGGCTGCGACTCCATCCTTGAGAGAAATATCAGCCGTGCTGCTGCCATCAACACCTTTGTTTATAAATGTAGGAGATTGGCCTGTTTTTCAGTGCAGTCCTTTTTATCTGATTGTGACTGGCTGGATGTGCTCTCTTCATCCTCTGACATGGGAGCTGGCTCAGAGCTAGTCTGCCTGGCTGTGTGTTTCCTGGACAGGGCCGCCTTTACAGTTGCCTTTTGTATCTCTGCTTCTGTCTCCTTGAACCCCAGTCGGCCTCGGCAGATGGC
>NW_015150773.1:245006-246446 GCF_000732505.1 Cyprinodon variegatus
GCTATCAACAGTCTCCAGTCCCAGTCAAGACTTCAGTGAACCAGTCTCAGAACTTGTTAATGATCTCGTGTTCAGAACTTTTAATAAACATTTGAACTTTTTCCCTGCCTCCTCCGTGTGTGTTCTGCATATGGGCTTGCACCTTTGATCCATCATGACAGAACACTGCGGCCAAACACAAAGCCCAGCAGATCACCTCCATCGGTGGATTGAGGAACGGGACGCTCAGATCCATGGACATGCACAAACCCTCCGTGAGTTACAGCAGAATCAAACATTCGCTAGCTACTTGGATAATGCTAACGCCACGTCAGCGGCACGTCCTGCTCCGAATCCACTTCCGCTTCCTAGGTCACCGGCAGTGACGTCACTTCCTAGCCAAGATAGTAATCTTCCTTTCTGGTCAGAACCCAGCCCGTCGTTTTCTTCACTCAGCCCTTCTCTGCCTGAGAGATTTTCAGGCAACCCAAGTAAGCTCCGGAGATTTCTGTTCCAGTGTCAGCTATTTTTTGAATTTTATGAGTCTAGTTTCCTGTATGATATGAGTAGGATATCTTTTGTCTTGTCTTTCCTGTCTGGAAAAGCCCTTGAATGGGCAGAGACCAGATTTCCTATAAACTAGAGTTAACTGTACTTATGAGAATTTCATCCAGAATTTTGAAAGGACTTTTAACCAAGCCTCTAATAATTCCATCGTTTCCAGTGGACTTCTAGAAACTAAACAGGGAGATAGATCCGTTGCTGAGTTTTCTTCCGATTTCCAGGTAAAAGCAGCTGTTTCTGGGTGGAACGAGTCGGCGCTTAAAACCGCTTATCTCCTAGCTCTAAATGAACCAGTCAGGAATGAGCTAACATTTTATGATGAGCCAGGTAACCTTGAAGACCTCATAGAGCTAGCCATCGGATTAGACATTGAACTGCAAACTAGACCCAGAGCCGTACAGCCTCATATTCAGGATTCGAGTTCCCTTCTGCGCCAGGTCAGTCTCAGTTCTCATATACACGATAGTCATTTAGCGCCATCTGTTAAAGGACTCAAAATAGGCCCACCAGTTACACCTCTAACAGTTAGAGTTCCCAGACAGCCTGATCAGACACCTGAACCCGTCACCTTGGTTTCTGAACCTGTTCCCATGCCTGATTTTTTAGCTTTAGAACCAGTAATCTGTTCTGGAACACTAATCTTTCAACCAGTTAGCCTTTTGCCTGAATCAGCCTGTTATCCTGTCAGCTTAGCTCCAAATACCCCTCGGCGTAAGAAACAGTGTCGCCTTAAATCAGCTCTGTGCCGTCTAGAGACCCCTGGGTCAGTTCTGTGCCGTCTAGAGACCCCTGGGTCAGCTCTGTGCGGTCTAGAGACCCCTGAGTCAGCTCTGTGCCGTCCAGAGACCCCTGAGCCTGCCCTGTGCCGTCCAGAGACCCCTGAGCCTGCCCTGTGCC
>NW_015150773.1:247544-256327 GCF_000732505.1 Cyprinodon variegatus
ACTGAAGTTTTGGCGTCTTCCTCCTGAGAAGCTGCTTCGCCTCCGGCCCCGCGGCCGGCCCCCAGAGCGTCAGCTTCGCCTCCGGCCCCGCGGCAGACCCCCGGAGCGTCAGCTTCGCCTCTGGCCCCCGCGGCAGACCACCAGAGCGTCAGCTTCGCCTCCGGCCCCGCAGCAGAACCCCGGAGCGTCGGCTTCGCCTTCGGCCCCGCGGCAGACCCCCGGAGCGTCGGCTTCGCTTTCGGCCCCGCGGCAGACCCCCGGAGCGTCAGCTTCGCCGCCGACCCCGTGGCAGACCCCCAGAGCATCAGCTTCGCCTCCGACCCCGCAGCCGGCCACCTAAGACTCTGCTCCGTTGCCGGATCCTCGGCCGGCCTCCAGAACCTCTGCCATGCCTCCGGCCCGGCGGTGGTCCCCCTAAGACGCTGCTTCGTCTCCAGCCCCGTGGTCAGCCTCCTGAGCATCTGTCTCGCCTCCAGCCCAGCGGTAGGCCCCCTGAGAATCGGCCTCGCCTCCGTCCCAACGGTCGGCCTCCTGAGCATCTGCTAGTCTGATGCTCAGGAGGCCGACGGTTCCTACCAGAGACCAAACAGCCAGAACAATCGCCAATGCAATCGTCAAGAACTGGTTTGTCTATTATGGCTGCCCTGCTAGGCTATATTCTGACCAGGGCCGGAACTTTGAAGTCAGTGTCATTAAAGATCTCTGTCGGGTGTATGGAATTGTCAAGAGCCAGACAACTCCCTACCACCCCCAGGGAAACGCCCAGTGTGAGCGTTTTAACAGAGCGATGCATGACATGCTCAGATACCTTCCCACTGAAAAGAAAAGAAACTTGAAAGAACCTCTCCCAGAGTTGACCCTGGCTTATAATAGTCATGTGCACCACTCAACTTGGTATTCCCCTTTCTATCTGCTCTTTGGGAGGGATGCACGGCTACCTCGGGACATATTGGGGGGTAAAGACCTGGAAGTGAGTGACGTGGAAAACCTTGATGAATGGGTCCTGGGTCATCACCAGCGACTGCAGACAGCTGCAGACGCAGCTCGGCGAGCTGGACAGGATGCCTCCAAGAGATGGAAAAGGATGTATGATCGCAAAGCACGCCCTGGGCACTCCTCAAGCTTGGAGACAGGGTCCTTCAGCCGAACAATCACCCAAGAGGGAGAAATAAAATTAAGGATAGATGGGAATCAGACCCCTTCCTTGTGGTTGCACAGAACCACTCTGATATGCCAGTTTTCACCATTAAGCCAGAGGCTGGCGGCCCTAAGCAGGTAGTGCACAGGGATCAAATGAAACCTTGCAGACAGAGACAGAGTATCCATAAGGTTGAGTGCTTATGGACTTAAGGGGAACCTAAGGACCTTGCACTCAGCCCTGTCCGGCAAGAAGTTGGCACCAATAATGGTGCCACATTATCATTCTCTGTGGCTCTTGCATCGCAGCCTGGTGAGACTTTCAAGATACACAGAACCTTCACTACCCAAGAAACTTGGCCTCATCCATCAGTCTTTTTCCATAAAAGCCCTGCAGGAGAGGTAAAATCATCTCAAGGACCTGCCACTGCCAGACACAAGAGAGGTACAGCCACTGCTGCTCATTGGTTTAGATAATACGAACTTTATCACTGAGCTGGAACCAGTACATCTGTCCTGATGGACCTGCTGCTGTGCGCACCAGACTTAGATAGACTATGGAAGGTGCTTTAAAGTTCCTTTGTAACCTGTTTATGACAAAGCAGTTTCTTTTCAATTCCTCTCCCTGACTATAAGCCAAGCTCTTTCACCATGCAGACAGAATGTGGCAAATGGATATCTTACTATTGCAGAGTAAGCAACTCATTACCCGGTCCAGACAGGATTCTGAGGCTATCCAGAGGCTTGAGGAGAAGACAATCATGGTCACAGTTGATGGAGAGAGGTGCTATACCACTGGATTACTGTGAAAGGGAATTTTCCTCCACTCCGTGCTAAACAGGAGGCCATCCTGGCTCAGCTGCATGGGACTGACTTGGGATCCAGAAAGGGCTTACTTCAAGGAGATTCCTAAAATTCTCAATGCTTGCTATGCCACAACTGTGTCATCCACAGAGGCTGACAACAACAAACATTGATGGCTCATCCCACACCACATGATGCACCACAACAGGAAGAACATGATAGCTTTCAACTGCACCTTCAAATTCGAGGGTCAGTGCCTTAATGACCATCTCCTACCAGGGCCTAAACTGGGAGCCAGTTTGTTGGGAGTCCTCATGAGATTCAGGAAACACCCAGTCAGACATGAAGATAGATTCTCTCTACAAATGCCAGGTGTTTCCCTTTGGGACTACATGTAGCCAAAGCTGTGCCATCTTTGCCCTTCAATCATATGTCCATCAGCACACAGAGTTGGAGGATAATGCACGTCTGTCTGTGGATAATTTTTACATTGATAACTGGCTGCAGAGTCTCCCTTCAGAAATGTAAGCTAAGAAGTTGGTGGACCAACTTCAGTCTCTTCTCATGGGGGGTGAATTTGAGCTGCGGCGATGGGTAGTAAGGTCCCTGCAGTCATTGGCCATTTACCTGTAGAGTCACGGTCAGAGAGCAGCATACTCTGGTTCTCCCAAGAAGCAGTTTATCAGCAAGGGCACAACCTAGGACTCGAATGGCAGTGCACGTTCTACACACGTTGGTACAAGCATCACCAGAGGGACAGTCCAGAGCCAACAATTATCAACATATATCGACTACTTCCCAGTACGACATTCTTGAGTTCCTTGTTCTCTACACAACCAGAGCCAAGGTCATTGTGCAGTGCCTCTGGAACAAGATCAAGGCTCGAATGATACCCACCTACCAAAAGACCTGCTCCAGGCTTGGCATCTGTGGGAAAGTGAACTGCCCAAGCTGTGACATATGGTCTTGCCAAGATGCTACGCCGACCCCAAGTACGACTTTAGCAACAGCATTCTGATGTTGTGATAATTTACCTGTAGATTATGAAAATATGATTAACTAGAACTGGATTTGTAGTTAATAATTTAAATAATTCAAAATAAAGGGTAAAACCAATTTAATGTTCTTAGTTGAATAATCATAACTATAATCTGCTTACGTACCAGGATTTTGGGCCTCACACATTCTGTGTGGCTTCTGGACCGGCTGATAAAATCGATTTATCCCCACCAATTTAGTGACCTAGGCTAGGCTATCAGCAGAGCTATTAATTACAAACCAAAGAAACATTGACTCTGTTTCAGGCACTTGTAATTCCATGGCCGTGTTCCAAGGCAGTGGTCAAGAACAGCTCCTTTCGACAATTTCACAAAATATGCTGCTTAAAACGATACAAACTAGACATCAAACCATTTAAAAAGCTGTGGAGTGCTATGGACAGATGTAAACAAAACAACAGCGGAAAATAACGGACAGAGGAAGAGATGCGCAAGACAGAGTAAGGGAGGCTGCAGAGGGGGGCTAACTGCAAAGCTAAAGAGAAATCCGCAAGGACCTCTGCTTCCATCAGTACTGCTCTCCAACGTCCGCTTGTTGGGAAAAAAAATGGATGATCTCTGACCCGAACTCTCTTCAAAAAAGGAAACAAAGAGCTCTGCGGTAAGACCCAAGGTGGTGGGCTCTGTGTTTACATCAACAACAGCTGGTGCAAGAATGCTAGATTGGTTGCCAGCTTCGAGTTGCCAACATCGAGTTTCTGACTGTAAAATGCAGACCATTCTATCTGCTCAGAGAGTTCAGTGTGGTTAGCATTACTAATATTTATGTGCCTCCCAGTGCTTCTAGAAAAGAGGCCATGAAGACTCTAAACTAGGCTCCAATCTAAACTAAACTCTATCTCTGAGCTCCAATCTGCATACACAGAAGGTGTTTTCATCATTGCTGGGGATTTTAATCAGGCTAACTTGAAGACTGTTCTCCCTGATTTCTACCAACATGTGGACTTTGCAAATCGGGGTGAAAACTTTTTAGACCTGGTTTACTCTAACATCAAAAATGCATTCAGAGCAGACCCCGCCACCACTCCGTGTCATCAGATCATCTTTCATTCATGCTTATCCCTGCATAAAAGCCCCAGCTGATCAGGAAAACAGGCCTTTAGATGAAACATCAGCAGAATGAGTCCCAAAGTTCAAATGCACATTTTGCAAAAACCCGACTTAAGTAACTCACCCACTCTGCACCTTATTCAAGCATGAGATGTAATGACAAAATATTTTGCAGTCCAGAGGAGTAAGAGGGGAGGAGGCTGTTAGGAATACAGTTTCTGTATGGGTTGTTTGTGTTTTTCTACTCTCTTCACCACCAGGTGGTGCCCTGTCCTCGTTGGCCCTCCCTGCACACCTGCGGCTTGTTGTTTCATTACTGGAGGAGTACTTGAGCAGTAGGCTGTCACTACCTCAACGCCAGAGTGTTTGCCAGTTTTGGGTACTCTAGCCAAGCTGAGATTAGCAGAGTCTAACCTGAGCTTCGTTAGTGTAACTGGATACCTGGACCTTCTCTCCCTGGAAGGATTTAGTGAGTTCATACTGAGCAGGGGAAAACTTCCACATGATCCGTTCATGTTCCCATCGGAAATCCAAGCTCCATTACTCCTCCGGGTCCAATGTATGTCTACCTGTCCGTTCTTCAACGAGTTCCCTCTTCTCTGGATAAACCCACACAGACTGAATTAAAGGATTGATAAGAGTCCCCTCAAACGTGAGTCCCACTCCAGTATAATTCAAGCCGCAGTCTCTTTTTCCACGGTCCCTGAACTGATCTCTGTGATCTCCCTTTCAGACTTTCCAGTTCCGGTTCACATGTTCACTGAGTTCCAGATCCAACCACCGTTCACATCGCATCAAATAAACCTGTTAAACTTTTTTCCGTGTTGTCTGAGGGGTTTCTCTGCATATGGGTCAGATTCCTTAAACCGATCATGACAGAACACTCTGGCCAGACCGTAGACCCAACAGAGGGTCCACGGTCTGATCCTGACCTGTTTCTTCCATTGGACTTCTGAGTTCTCCTTTGTCCCTGTTTTACTCTGCTAGCCAGATCTGTTTTGGACTCTGCCGGCTTACCGAATTTAGATCTGTGTTCTGACCTTGGCTTGGTTTCTCCTCTTGTACATCTTCTGCTCTCTGATGTTCTGGCCAGGAAACCTGGTTCTGCTACGACTCTGGCTTTGTATTTCACCCCACGGATACTTCTGCTCCTATGCGTCAGCTGGCTCCTGCTCATCAGCCTGTGCAGCTCCTCACTTGGAACTTTGGAGACAGCTCTCACCACAAGCTGTGGAGGAACCACCCGCCTGGACTCTACTCCTTCCTCTGGGCTCAGACTGAACTCAGAACCAGAGTGTCCAGTTTACCTCCCCCCTATTGTTGAGCACGAGCACTGCTTTTTTTTTTAATAAACACTTGTCTTGATAGATTTGTGTGCTGTCTGTTTTAACTCTGGGTCCAAGGTTCTGAGTGCCTGAAAGAATAATCTAGCCAAACATGGACCCATAATCAGACAGACAGTGGGGCCTTCTGAGTTTGAACAGTGTGCTTTTTGTTTTGTTTTTTGCTTTTTCAATGCTGGCATGTGGAGATTCTGGGTTGCCTGCATGTGCTGGCTGCTTCTGTGCCCAGTTCTGTCAGAATCCACATCCTCCTCTACCTGAACTGTTTGGAGGATGTAGTGATCTGTGTCTGCTTTTCTTTAGTGTATTGTAGTGTTCCTGATTTCCAGATCATGTTCTACCTCTCATTTACTGAGCATGCCCTGTTCCTGTCTGGTATCAGTGGAGAGAGCAGTTGGAGCGTTCTGTAGTGTTTCTAATTTCCTTACTCTGGTCTGCCTCTCAACCACTTAACTTGCCTGTTCCCATGTGAATGTTCTGTCTGCACTCTTCGTGGACTCCTGGGACGCTTAACCAGCCTTTTGCTGTTCTGATCGGGCTTCGGACTCCTGAACCTCTGAGCCTTTCTGTTCTGATCCGTTTGCCTGACCTGGCTCCGGCTCCTGCTTGCCCCCCGGGACTGCACTATCTTGTTCATTCTGGCGATGCACTGAACTGTCAAACCAGGTAAGTGACTCACAGGGACAATCATCCTCTGTCAGATTATCATGGTCACTTACCTGTGTTTTTCTCAAAACAGAGTTTCCAGTGATGGGCGGTGCCCCACAGCAGCCGCTGTAGATCAACAGACCACTTCTGTTTTCCTAAAAAAATAAACGCTTCAATTTATCCCACTGTCTGTGTCGCTTGAAATTCTGGATCTTACATTCTGAGTCAAGAAATCCCTGAGTTGTGATGGTTAGAAACATATATCGTAACCCCTGGTTGTCTCCTGAGCACAATGATTTAAATAATTTCTACTTAATTTTAGATGCTATTGTTCTTGGTAAGGTTCCAAAGGAAGGTTTTAAAATTCTATTAGGAGAATTACGGTGTCATCAGGAACCAACCTGCTCCTGATGACACCGTAGATGTTCTCTGCCAAGTTCAGACACACCTGACTCACTGGTAAACTATTTGAAGCACTTTGACCTGGATGACAGAATCTTCACCAGCATATTTGAAGCTCTCTTCATCACATGTAAAGATGCAGGTTAAAATTGGTTTTGCAGACAAGAACACTTGGATCAAATGATTACATTTACTTTGAAGAGCAATAACATTATAATATAACTTACGATAACACCTTCCTCTGTTGTATTACAAAGACAGTCCTATATTTGATTATATGTTAGCTATGCACATGAATCTGTTCCCTCCAATGCTCTTTTTTTCCTCAGCCAGCAACACCACTATTCCTTTGATTTGCCTTTGAATCTTTCCTAATAAAAATTATGATTGCTTTAAATATCTTAATAGCTCTTTTCAGACTTTAAGTTAGAAAAAACATGTCTAGAGCAGACCGGACAGAACATCCAGTTATGAGGGCTGTTATGATTGTCTTGATCTCTTCTTTGCAAAGACAGATAAAGTTCCAAGTGAATTATTACCATCAATCTCCTTTATTTAATTTGATTCCATAGAATAATACTTTTTTCCGATAACAACATGTTTATTTACATTTTGATTTAAATAGATTTAAAAAAAAAAATCAGTTGTTCAGTATTTTCTTGAGTTATCAAAGTTAAAATTTGGTTAAGAATAGACTAACTGATTTTCATTATTGCTCAGATAATGAATCAGACCTTTAAAAACATCAGAGATTTTAAAAAAAAAAACAGCCTTAAAATACAGCATCAACAATACTGTCCCTCGTTATGTTTATATTTATCTGTGAAACTTTAAACTGTCAAACAAAAACTAAGAGATTCATGAACCAAGATTTATCACAATTTTTTTTCTTTTTTCACAACTTTCTCTTTTATTGATTATTGTATTCCGAATTTAGAAACAGTGCCACAGATGATCATGTTGTTGATTTGCAATAAGAATAAAGACTCTCCCTAAATCAGATAATGTTAACATAATAATTTGACCTTTTCTAAATCTTTTATTAAAGTTCTCAGTATTGTAGGTACTGTAGGGTTGAATATTTGCACACATGTTACCATTTAACATTGCATGAGGACAGAAACCAAAAACGGGGTTTAAACCTAGGAACTTTATGCTGCAAGTCAGCAGTGCCTCACACATCACCAAAATATATTTAAAAAAATAGATGTGTTCCAGTTTAGCTCTAGAAAATTAGCAGACAGCTGAGTATATTCTTTGTAATTCTTTAGTTAAAGAACAGAAACAGAAACACCTGGATTCAATGAGCCAAGCTATAGTAGAAATCATCAGCATGAAAGCCTTAGTGTTGGGATCTGATTTACCAGAAGAGAAGGTTTGATAGTCAGCTATATTTAAAATGAAATCTGCTCAGATGTTCCTAAAATACACATGTGAGACTCTGAAAGTTTTCTTCATCTGTGTTCATCCGTGTGGATGTTTGGATCTCAGTTTGTTTCCATCAGCAGAGCTCTCCAGGGTCCTGATGTCTACACTGACCTCACCTGTTCCCTGTTCATGATCAGCACACCTGGATCTGCTGTCAGAACCAAACTAAACTCCACATCATCCACTTCATGTCTTAGTTTGTAGCATCTGGACAGATTATGAAGCAGATCTGAAACTGACCTGAAAACAACCAGATGATCAGTCAGATCAGATCAGATCATCTCCAGTTTCCTGTTTCAAATACTGAGTTTCAATCAGATCAATAAGGTTTCATTTGGACTTTGTGTTCCTAATGCTGAGAACATCACAGCTGCTGTTTGCTCACTGAGATCTTCATGGGTAAGATTTTTACTGTATCATCCCCAGTAGAAAATAATGGAAACATCTTGTCAGTGAATTTGTGTGTGTGAAAGCTGTGTATATGTGTGTTTGTCTCCAGATCAGAGAAGGATAACTTTCCTCTGTCCCAGTCCAGATTCACTCGAATCCTCTGGAGCTTCTTCTCTACTGACAGAACTTCAGGAGGAGCTGGTGGAGATTGTGCATAGTATTTCCCTTCAAACAACCACATAATCAACAATCCAGACACTATAATTCCCTTCCTCTTGGTAGACTCTTCTAACACACCAAGTCTCCAACCTCCACTGTCTCCAACATCAACATCCCAGCTGTGGTTCCCTGAGTTAAAGCCCTCAGAACTCAGGACAGAACAGGACCAAAACCCAAACCTCTCTGGATTATCAAGAAGCTTCTGTTCCTCTCCTACAGTCCCACTAGTCAGATCTTCAGACAGGATGAGTTCTGAACCAGCAGTGTTTGGGTCCAGGATGAGAGGAATGTAGGACACCATGTT
>NW_015150773.1:257213-262182 GCF_000732505.1 Cyprinodon variegatus
CCTCAAAGTGACTCTGAGTGGTGTTCTTGGTCCAACTCACCTTCAGTGTGTGGAGTGTGAGCAGCTTGAAGCAGCAGTGTTGGAGGTTTCCACTTTTCTCTCATGCAGCTGGACTCACTCAGAGGAAGCTGCTAGTTTGGTCTGAATGATCGGAATGAGAAACTGGTTCTACACTTCCTGACATGTTGTAGGGAGAGGTGGAGCTTAAACCTGCAAGGTCGGATGCCTGATGTTTGTGCTGTTTTCAATTTGCTTTCGCTTTGTTTTCAGCTGAACAGTTTTCTACCTTTAATTTGTAGAGATCAGAATCAAACTACCTTCTGAAAACACATATGTAGTGACAACATATATTCTGTCTGTCAGTGAATCCTTAAACCTAAAACACACAATAGATACTCTAAAGAAAATGAGTAAGTATATGTAGAGACGTTGAAACTGATGCCTATCTGGCGCCTGTATGGTGACTCACTAGATACACAGTTGGAGGTGGAACCTTTTCCTGCTGTGTAGCAGCTGGTACAGAAGAAGTAAGAGAGAGTGGAGAGGGAGGATATTTTCAAGTATTAGTGAAAATCCTCCACAATACCTTTAAATTGCCTGGGATATGAGGCAATCCCCTGGTATCAGTCCTTTGATGCACACCAAGCTCCACTTACCATGAACAGAATTGGTGACAAAGGGCAAACTTGGCAGAGTCCAACCCTCACCAGAAACGACTCTGGCTTACATGCCGGCAATGCGGACCAGGCTCTGACACTGGTCATGCAGAGACCTAACAGCCCCTATTAAAGGGCCTGGTACTCCATATTCCTGTGGGAGTACCCCCCACAAGACCCCCCAAGGGACACGGTCGAATGCCTTCTCCAGATCCACAAAACGCATGTACACTGGTTGAGCAAACCCCCATGCACCCTCCAGAATCCTGCTGAGGGTGTAGAGCTGGTCCACTGTTCCACGGCCAGGACAAATACCACACTGCTTCTCCTGGATCCGAGATTCAGCTATCCGATGGACCCTCCTTTCCAGAACCCCGGAATAGACCTTACCAGGGAGGCTTAAGAGTGTGATTCCTCTGTAGTTGTAATACACCCTTCGGTCCCTTTTTTCAAATAGAGGTACCACCACCCCAGTCTGGTAGTCCAAGGGAACTGCCCCTGATGTCCACGCAATGTTGCAGAGCCGCATTAACCAACACAGCCTCACAAAATTCAGAGCCCTAAGGTACTCAGGGCAAATCTCATCCACCCCTGAAGCCTTGCCACAAGAAGCTTTTTAACCACTTCAGTGACTTCAGCAACAGAGATGGGAGGACCCAAGCCGGAGCCCCCAGGCTCTGCTTCCTCAATGGAAGACGTGTTGGTGGGATTAAGGAGGTCTTCGAAGTCCTCCGCCCACCGATATGCGACGTCCCGAGTCGAGTTTAGCAGCACACCACCCCCACTATAGATAGTGTTAGTACTGCACGGCTTCCCCCTCCTGAGATGCCGAATTGTGGACCAGAATCGCTTCGAAGCCATATGGAAGTCTTTCTCCATGGCCTCTCTGAGCTCTTCCCACGCTCCAGTTTTTGCATCAGCAACCAGCTGAGCCACCTGCTGCTTTGATTGCCTGTACATATCAGCTGCTTCTGGAGTCCCACAGGTCAATAAACCTGATAGGACTCCTTCTTCAACTTGACAGCTTCCCTTACCGCTGGTGTCCACCAGCGCATTCGAGGCTCACCACCCCGACATGCACAGACAACCATGCAGCCACAGCTCCGACTAGCTGCCTCAACAATAGAGGCGTGGAACATGGTCCACTCAGATTCAATGTCCCCCACCTCCCCCTTGAACATGTTCAAAGCTCCGCCGGAGATGGGAGTTAAAGCTCCTTCTCACGGGGGACGCAGCCAGACGTTCCCAGCAAACCCTCACAATACGTTTGGGCTTACCAGGTCTGACACACATCCTCCCCCACCATTGGAGCCAACTCACCACCAGGTAGTGGTCAGTGGAGAGCTCTGCCCCCTCTTCACCCGAGTGTCCAACACATGCGGCCGCAGATCAGATGAAACAACAACAAAGTCGATCATTGAACTACGGCCTAGGCTGTCCTGGTGCCAAGAGCACATATGGACACCCTCATGCTTGAACATGGTGTTCCTGATGGACAATCCATGACGAGCACAGAAGTCCAACAACAGAACACCGCTCAACTTCAGGTCAGGTGGGCCATTCCTTCCAACCACGTCTCGCCAGGTCTCACTGTCATTTCCCACATAAGCGTTGAAGTCCCCAGAAGAACAAGGGATTCCCCAGGAGGGGCACTCTCCAGTACCCCCTCTAAAGTCTCCAAAAACGGGTGGTTAATCTGAACTGCTGTTTGGTGCATAAGCACAAACAACAGTCAGAACCCGTCCCCCCACCCGTAGGCGGAGGGAGGCTACCCTCTCGTTCACCGGGGTAAACCCCAACGTACAAGCACCAAGATGAGGGGCAACGAGATTGCCCACTCCTGCTCGGTGCCTCTCACCAGGAGCAACTCCAGATTGGAAGAATGTCCAGCCCCTCTCAAGGAGACTTGTTCCAGAGCCAGAGCCATGCGTCGAGGTAAGTCCCACTATCTCTAGTTGGAACCTTTCAACCTCGTGCACTAATTCAGGCTTCTTTCCCACAAGAGAAGTGACATTCCATGTCCCAAGAGCCAGCTTCTTCAGCTGAGGGTAAGAACGCCAGGGTGCCCGCCCTCGACTGCCACCCATCACAAACTGCACCTGACCCCTTTGACCCCTCCTACAGGTGGTGAGCCAATTGGAAGGGGACCCAAGTTTCCTCTTCGGGCTGTGCCTGGCTGGGCTCCATGGGTAAAAACCCGGCCACCAGGTGCTAGGCAGTGTGCCCCACCTCCAGGCCTGGCTCCAGATTGGGGCCCCGGTGACCCGCGTCTGGGCGAGGAAACACTAGGTCCATTTGTAGTACTCATCATGAGGGGTCTTTGGGTTGCTCTTTGTCTGGTCTCTCACCTAGGACCTGTCTGCCTTTGGTGACCCTACTAGGGGGCATATAGCCCCCAGACAGCATAGCTCCTAAGATCATTGGGACACTCAAACCCCTCCACCATGATAAGGTGACAGCCCAGGGAGGCGGAATAAGATCAATGTTATTTATAAAGAATTCTATAAAGTCATTTCTGCTAAGAGCAGGTGGAATGGACGGCTCAACTAAGCTATGGCTCTGGGTGAGTTTGGCAATGGTATTAAAAAGATATCTAGGATTATTCTTATTCCCCTCTATTAATGAGGAGAAATACGCTGCTCTTGCTTTACAAAGGGTCCTCTTATACAGCAGCAAACTATCTTTCCAGACTAGGTAGGATTCCCATAGGCCTGTGGTATTTTCTCTCCAGTTTCCTAGCATTTTGCTTTAAAGTGCGCAGCTCTGCGTTAAACCAAGGAGCCAGCTTTCTATTTTTAACAGTTTTCATTTTCAAAGGAGCTGCGTTGTCTAAGGCAGTACACAGAGAACTAGCAGCCCCATCAACAAACTCATTAACCTGTAAGGGGAATAAACTAAGCTTTTGCACTCTGCAGCACTGCTCAGCGACACAGAGGAGAGAGAAAGTGAAGCAGATTCTTTTAAATTTATAACTGCACTATCTGATAATGATTTGCTAAAATTTACCCTTCTTTTGGGGGAGGAAAACTCTGTTACAGTAATCCTGAAAGTTATTAGAAAGTGGTCAGAGAGGACAGGGTTGTGAGGATATACTGTTATTTCTTCACATTCTATGCCGTATGTCAGCACAAGATCCAAAGTATGAAGATGAGAATGTGTGGGACTATTCACACTTTGAATAAAGCCAATAGTGTCTAGGATAGCATTAAAGGCTGCTCTTAAGCTACCGCCTTCAATATCAGCATGGATATTAAAATCCCCCCACTATGATGACCCTGTCAGTATTCAAAACCAAATCAGGTATGGAATCTGAAAACTCATCTACAAATTCAGAGTAAGTACCTGGTGGACGATACAAAGTTACAAAAAGAAGAGGTTTTCTTGTTTTGCAATTTGGATGAGGGAAATTAAGGGTTAAATGTTTAAAAAAGTATTAACTGCTTTGGCAGTAATCAGTAAGTCAGACTGAAATATTGTTGCTACTCCTCCTCCTCGCCCAGAACTTCCGGGTATGTGAAAATATAAATAGCTTGATGGAGTTGCCTCATTTGTGCTCTCATAATCCTCTTGCTGCAGCCAAATTTATTTAAGACAACATAAATCAATGTGATTATTACAAATCAAATCATTAGCTAGCAGACTTTTTGAAGAGAGAGACCTTATGTTAAACAAACCACATTTAATCGTTTTAACTTTTTCCCCAATTTGAGTTATTTGAATTTCAATTATATTTAATTATATTATCAGTACTATACTATATAATATATAATTATTATATTACACGTTTAGGATTGTTTTGTAATTTATTTTATTTTGGTCATGGCCAAGACACAGTCGTGATGGAGTAATGAGTGGGTAACAGTAGAGAAGCTGCAGAGAGGTCTGTTAAATTAGATTCTGCCTCCTAGTCTGCATGCTGGGTTGTCTTGTGTTTTGGAGGACTAATAAATTCGGCTAGATTCCTAGAAAGAAGAGCTGCACCATCCAAAGTGGGAATCTATCCCTGTTATATGTACCTCAGTCTTTTAAGATAGCTGTAAGTAAACCTTTGATTTATATATATATATACACTGAAAAAAAAATAGAGGTTGACAGAACTTACATTTTCTAGGCAACGTGATGCATTTGGTTTTTTGAGTTTTCCTTACTTAAATTCACTGTGGTTGAGTTTACAAAGATTTTTGAGTTCTGCCAACTTAGGTTTTTGGAGTGTTACATAGAAATTTTGAGTTCTACCAACTTAGGTTTTTGAGTTTTACTCATACATTTTGAGTTCTACTAACTTAGGTTTTTTAGTTTTACTCATACATTTT
>NW_015150773.1:263209-266616 GCF_000732505.1 Cyprinodon variegatus
CGCGCACGTGCGCGGCTTTTCCTTTCATCAGAACGTGAAAAACATGTGAACTCATGCTTCAACTCGGTGGCAATACACCACAAGGGAATGCTAACTCACGGAGCTAACCGCTAACTGTCTGTACTTTGCAGCACTCACCGGGAAAAGAAAAGATTCAGAAAACTGGTAAGGTCCCAGGGTCGTTCCTCCGTGGTTCTCCAGATGCATAAAATCACAATGTCCACCAATCTTCTCAAACACGAGGGAAAAAGGCTGTGCACTTGAAGAAAGGGATAGGAAACCCCGTACCGTAGTGGGCGTGTCCATGAACATAAGCAGTGCGCATGCCCATGAGTTTACAGTTGAGGGAACTCAAAAAATCTTGTATAGGCGATTTAAAACTCCTTGTTAAACCAACTTCTGAGAATTTGAGTTGGGCAAACGTGTATTTATTTGTTAGATGTCAAATTTATATTTCTGAGTCGGATTACAATACAATTGTGTGTTAGAACAACAATTGCCATTTACTTTTTTAACAGTGTATATATATATATATATAATCCTGTCACAATTTGGTTAAGGTTAGAGGACCCAAATGCAGAGGCAGAGGAGGCAGAGGTGTGTCTTTGTAGCTTTAATGAAATAAACACAGGTAACACAGGCGGCAATGCAAAAATCCAAAATTCAAACATGAAAATTATAAGACAAACCAGAACCATGGAGACATCGGGGGAAAACAATCATGAGGAGCCAGGATGAGACGAGGTAAGGTGAAGTGAGACGAGGAATCAGCACTGAGGAACTGCACAAGGAGTGTATTTATGGTGGACTGAACAAAGAGAGAACTAAAGAGCAGATTGGGAGCTGGTAATAAAAACCTTAGAACCTTAGAAAAAATACAACAAAATAGGAATATGCTGATGAAGATTCTTAGTCATCCAGGTCATAGTCATTCCGTAAAAATTCAAAAGAAATCCACGGGACTTGGTTTCCAAAAATCTTGGAAACCAAGTCCAGTGGATATGAATTTTTACGGAACAAAATATGAATTAAACCAATAAAACTGGAAAACATGGAGCAAAGAAAAAACATAACAGAATCAAGACCGTGGCAATTCCTTTCCTTTGTTAAGCTATGTTTGTCCATTAATACTGATGAAACTAACTCTTTACATAGACTACAGGCATGTCTTGAAGTAAAAAAAAAGAACTGGATAACTCTTAACTTTTTGCATCTAAATGCAGAAAAAACAGAATGGTCTTGGAACCAAAGTCTTTGAAAAAGAAGCTTATTTGTCAGTCACTTAATTTTGAGGGGATTAAATTGATCTCAGTAACAATGTAAAAAAAACTTGGTTTATTTTTCAGCCTTTTTTTAGATGTTATCTTATTTCTGAGTTTCTGTAGAGATGAAGAGAGAGATCAGAACAAAGCTGAAGTGGTTAATTTGCATTCCAGCCAACCCTAAAGTTTCAAGTCAAGGATAGGCAACAGATTTAGAAAAAAATCTTCCATATTCCCATTAAGGTGCAGCTTTAAAAATGTAACAATTTCAAAAGTTGTATGAAAAATACTATACCACGCCACAACATTTTGAATAAGAACAAATAATCAAACCTCTTATAGCTTTAATCCTGAGAGGGGCACCTGGGAGAGATGCCTGCTCACTTCCTCATGTTTCTTTATCAAACCACTAGCTGCATCAGTCAGGCAGACCAATGATATTAAAGGTACTAAATGCAGAAACATAGAACATAAAATCAGTCTGTATGCAGATGATGTATTATGTATGTATATGTGTATAATTATCCAGGACTCAAAAACCTCACTCTCTTGAGTAATTAAATAGTTAGAATCTATCTCCAGAATCTTAGATTGCTCTATAAATTGGTCAAAATCCACAGTTTTACCTAATAATTGTAGTTTCCAAAAGGCCAACAATATACAATTGCACTCAGGCAATATAAAATATTTAGGTATATATCTGTAAATCCCTAAAACACAGCTCACAAGATCTGTTAGAAGTTCTGGTTAGATGTAAAACAATGTATCTTTTAATATTAAAGTTGCAGATCTTCCATTCATTAGTTTTAACATAGAATGCATATAAGTTTCAAAACCATCAGTATTGGCTAATTTTTTAGAGTTTGATGGGAGTTTCTGAAAATGACTGGATCCTCACTAATTGATGACAAAGGGTACCCAGCACCAGACTGGTATCTAATAATGGATAACAGGCTTAGAAACTGGCAACTTATGTTGTGCCCCACTAATGAAACAACATACTAAGGGGTTTTGACCCACAGGTTTATTACCAAACCCTACATGACAAGAAAAAAACTCAGCTAAATAAATCTTAATTGTTGAAAAGGACTTACCTTTTTCCAACAAGGTCTTCAGAAAGTGCAGCACATCACCACTGAACGTTGAAAAAGAATGACCTTTCTTTCCCCACACCATTTTTCTAAAATTTACTACTGCAGCCCTAGCATTTGGTGTGGTGTCGATCACCTCTGGATGGAATGAAATTCCACCTTTCACGGGCCAAGCCCAGAGAGCTAAGTGATCTGGGTGTTAGGTTTATTCAATGATGATTATAAAATTAATGTGTGCTTATGAAACATTTTTTGCAAGGGGATGCTCCACTCCTGTCTCATGATTCAGTCAGGAGACCATCCTGCCTTGTCATTCTGTTGGAGCATTCTGTCTTCATGAACTGATCAATTGTTCTGTCAGAACAATACTCTGTTTGTAACCATGTGTCATGTTCTGGTGCAGAAACCCAGGAGTCAAGATCCAATTGTCCAGGACCGTGTGGGACCAAGGCCAAGAATCTGTCGACAGCCGTCCTCTCTTCGCTGGACGGGGCCAGTTTGCTCCAACCCTGCCCTGTGCATCTTGGTGACGACTCCAGAGGAACTGATTCTACATGACAAAGGGTAGGCCTGAAGCTTTTGATCAGAAGTTGGTCTAGGACCATTTAAGTTACAGCTGTAATCGCAAGAATATTTGACAAGACCAAGTCTTGTTGACGGATATGGCTTCTGGGTATTCTGTGCGTTAGAGTATGGGACTCTGTGTTGTTCTCGAGATAGTGAGGTTTGCAGCTGCCGCAGCAGGGATATTTGACAGATACGGCATCTGGTTATCCGGTGCATGCGAGGGCCTGGAGTTGGAGACTCCAAAGTGTACACATAATGATAGGTGTTTTGTGTCTATGTTGGTTAAAATAAAAAAAATATAATAGGCCTTAAAATAGGTGTGACCAAGGGCGTAGGAATATGTTTACTATTGGGGGGGACACATGTCGGAAATCTGAGATTCGTATTCAACAGAAACATATCTTAAGTATGCTACTTTAAAAAAAGGCTATTTAATCTTTTACTTTATTCCTTTATAAATGTGTCTTGCAAAAATAATGCATTTAAA
>NW_015150773.1:271285-274323 GCF_000732505.1 Cyprinodon variegatus
GGGGGTCTGTCGGTGGATCGGTGACTGCAGCATTGATCCAGTTGACAGCCTTCCTAATGCGCCTGCAGGGTCTCCAAAATTATTAGGTTCGGAACCAAAAATTTTAAAATAAATAACCCACCAGAAAATGATTTTAGTCATGCAAGCTACATACAGGGAATAAAAAAATAGAGGGATTAAATAGGTGGATTGTGCAAGCTAAAACATAGAAAAAGCTATGAAGTGTAGTCTGGACCATAATTGGGCTCAAGGGAGGGGCCGGTGGTCACAGGGGAAAAACAAGGGGTCACATAGAGAGCACAATAGGTGCTATAATTGTGATAAGGAGGGCCACTTTGCTCGAGAATGTCCAGACCCCCGCAGAGTGACCCTCCCCGTCACCAATGTTATGACCAGCCCTGACACCAGGAGTCATGTGCACCAGCAAAAAATGCCGTTAATTGTGGACCCAGTGGAGGTCCTGGACCTACAGCAAATTTTCCTTTCTTTTTTAAACACATCAGAAAAACCATACTGGCATTTAAACATTCAAGGAGTAAAAGTAAAATGCTTGTGTGACACCGGGGCCGATAAATCTGTTCTGAGGGATACAATACCTCAGATTAAACCGGGATCAAAATGGATCATTGTAGTCTCTGCTGATGGGAGAATGGTGGTTCAGCGCGTTTCTGAAAAACAATTGATATCTGATGAAGAGAGATTCAAGGTGGAAGCTGATTTTGTGTTAAGCCCAGACTGTACAGTTAATCTATTAGGCAGAGATTTCTTAAGGAAATTGCAATTAGTGCTAGAGCCTACAGACAAAGGGGTAGTGGCAAAAGATGTACATGCTGCAGAGGGAAGTTACAGCAGAGCTAAAAAGCAGCTGACACACATGTGATACATTCGGGCTCATTCCCAAAAACATGAATAGTTCTAGCAATTAATGGACAGGCAGTTAGACTTATATGCGAATCAGGAGCCTGTAATACTTGTGTTAAAGATAATGTAAATGCTAAAACCATCTAAAAGGCTACTTTTTGTAAAATCAGCAAATAATCAAACATTCTAGTAATGTATGTCAAGGGTAATAGAAATAGAAGACCTTCATACATGTTTTTATAGTAATATCACTAACTCACCCCATTAATCTGTTAAAGTGAGACTTGATGGAAAATTAGGCATTGCAAATTTCCCCACACTGGGGGGAAAGAAGGCTGTATGAATAATACATGTAGTGGTGTTGCAACCAAATCCTTCTGTATTTTATGCAACATGCTTAGCATTTCTGCTCCATGTCTATTTTTCAAACTATGGAAACAGCCTTAAAAAATTCTGTTCAATGTAAAACCCCAGGTTCAAGATTTAGCATGTGTTAAAATAACTCAGCATTCTTTGCTATCACAATTTGATGAAAATGATTTCAAAGATATCCCAAATGCTTTGTGGTCTACAGGAAAATTTGATGTAGGACTGTTGAAAACAATAGATTCAGTTAAAATAGTTCTTAAATCAGGCCAAGGTTAAAACAATATCTGCTAAAATGTGAAGCAAAGGAAATATAAAACTAGTTATAGAAATCTTAGCAGGTGCAGAAATAAGTTTGTTGTTTGGGCCATGTTATTTCAGAATTCAATTCAATTCAATTCAGTTTATTTATATAGCGCCAAATTCACAACACATGTCATCTCAAGGCACTTCACAGTTCAACCAGATCATACAGTCAAATTGATACAAAGTTTTCTATCTAAGGAAAACCAGTTGATTGCATCGACTCATTGACTCAANGGGGGGACATATCCACCTGGCTTTTATATTGGGGGGGACATGTCCCCCCCATCCCCCCCGCTTCCTACGCCGCTGGGTGTGACTGTGTGAGAGTGTGTGAGGAAAACAATCAAACCTTTCAGGTTCTGTTGTTTCATGCTAACACAGCAGGGGTTAATACAGTACAGCTCTTGTGGATGCAGAGGCAAGAATTTCTCACCTGAAGAGCTAGAAGCAGAAATAACCACAACAGTGTTTGGGTGCTGTCCTGTTGAATAAACATCCAGTGCGTAGAATACCCTAGGTGTTTGTGCTGGACTAAATTCTTTAAAATGGGTAAAGGTCAAAATAAATTTAGGGATAATTTAAAATCTATGATTAGAAGTTTGTAGAAGCGCAGGATCCAACAAAAAATAAACACTTGAATATATGGGTTTAAAAAAAATATGGCTTTGAGGGACGCCTATATTCCAAAATAATAAAATATTAGAACTAAAGTGAGCCAGGGAGGTAAAAGAATTAAAAAGGAAAGGTTCAGGGAAGAGTATAGAGAAGATCATAAGGGGTATGGAAAGTTTGTGTCAGATTGATCCAAGTAATTTAAAATACTTGTAGAAGTGTAAGTAAAAGTATGAAATAGATGGTGTGTGAAAGTAGATCAATGGAGAAATGTTATTTTCTGGCTAGAAAAAAAAAATAAATAAATGAATAAATAAATAAATATATAAATAAATAAATGAGCTCAAAATGGCGAGTTGTTGATATAATACATGCTCAAAGTAGATATGTTATTATTAAAAATTAAATAAATAGATCTAATGTTGTGTTTGTTCGTCTTCTAATGTTATGTGTTTCTGTCTTTAAAGTTATGTTTGTGGGTCTTTTAAGTTGTGCATCAAAAAAATAATGAAACACAGTTTAAACACAGCTAGAATTTGCAGCAGTGGGGGGTGTCATGATGGGTTAACGGAGGCAAGCCCGAGATGCAGAACACACACGGAGGAGGCAGGGGAAAAGTTCAAAATGTTTAATAAAGTCCAAAATCACAAACTTTAACACTGGGACTGAAATGGGTCTGGGGCTGGTTCACTGGAGTCTGTGCAGGGAGCGGGGGATGGCTGGATAACAGGGAACAACAGGGGATAGTCCACATGGGAACCTCTAGGGAAACTCCTCAAAGAAGTCTTCAAGTTCAAACCACGTAGGGATCCTCGGGTTGGGGCCAACCCCCTAACCCCCCCCGTTTGGCCAACCCCAGGGTCCCCCCCGGGTTTTACATTTAAAACTTTTTT
>NW_015150773.1:279655-289330 GCF_000732505.1 Cyprinodon variegatus
GAGCATGTTGAAGATCTATCATTAACATGAACAAACTGAAATCGATCAGATAGATAAGATTTAAACCAGTCTAATGCTGTTCCTTTAATTCCAACAAAATATTCAAGTCTTTCTAAAAGAATATTATGGTCAACTGTATCAAATGCAGCACTAAGAAGAAGGTAATAAGCTACAAGAATGTCTTTTTAGAATTGCACAATTACTGCAGGGCTTAGATTCCACATTATGATAAAAAACTCATCTTTTCTTAAGTTTTTTTTATGACACAAAAATAGCTATGTCAGAGTAGCAGACAGCAATTCATAAAGCTCAAAGTAGAATTTTTCTCAGCAACTGTCTTAGCTTTGTAAAATTATCAAAAACCGTGCATCCAAATAGTTGATGGTTAAACAAGGTATATGACCTCTGTGTTGTTACAGTCTCATGGTGATAGGCTCATACCTGTAGTGTCCTACTTTAAGGGTTAAAGAGAACCCGTGGAAACAGTAGCTCCCCCATATTCTTATTTTTTATCTTTATTATATTGTGTAGTTGGATGTGTGTATATATATATATAAAACTGTAACTGAAGTGTGTAATGAAAGTAATTTCCCTCTGAAATTATTAAAGTATTTCTGATTCTGATTGAAAGCAGCAGCTATTTTGAGCCATGAGTTTATTATGTCTCAACGGGAGGGATAATGAGTATAGTACAACAAGTATTTTAATCTAACTGCAGGATTAAATAACTACTTTAAAAATGAGCATGTCTCACATGTTGCGAAGAACATGTAATCTGCCCAGAGCTCCTTTTGTTTCCCCACAGGAAGGCCTGAAGCCTGGAGACTGAGTGCTGATTAAAATCATCAAGGGGAAAATTGGGCAGCTCCAAGGTGTGAAGGACCCTACATTGTACAACTAGCAACTCCAACCGCTGTGAAGATCCAGGAGAGAGACACACTTGCATCCACGAGAGTAATTGTAAGCTGATTAAAGACTTTTCCCAACAGGAAGCACAGTTACTGTACCTTCACAGGGACCCCACGACTAAGGTAGGGATCTGTGGTGAAGCCCAGCTACAAAGGGGTTAAGCAATTTAGAGCTTTTCGTCTCAACGCTGGTGAAGAAAACAACCTAACCCAATCCCTTAGTGTCCTAGTTAGTGGGTGCTTCCTTGGAAGGACTGGTGAAGATGGGAAAACTAAAGTGGCTCTGCTGCCTGATGGTGACCATTGGACTGGTGCTCTTAGGGACTCAAACTGACCGCCTGAAACAAAAGAAAACCAGAATGGTTTTTGATGGATCCACACCAAGTCATCCCTATGGCGCCAATAGGTGGTGGCAGCATTCCAAGCACGTTGCTGAAGGTTTGAATAAAACAAACTGTTATGTTTGTACTCATACAGACCGCTCTGGATGAGTTGAAGATTTAAAGAGGTTTTGCCTACTCAAGGGACAGATTTTTTAAGCTTTTTACATTCTTGATAAATCTTACATTTTTGCTTAAGTTTTACATTTTAATCCTTTTCATATTTTTATTTTTTGCATATTGATCTTTGATTACTGAATTCCCTATCTGCAATGCATTTATGATGTGTATAGTAAAAATCTTTTTAGAAGTGCTACATGCTAATGTTTATATGCACAAGAGGAGGGAATGTTAGGTTTATTCAATGATGATTATAAAATTAATGTGTGCTTATGAAACATTTTTGCAAGGGGATGCTCTACTCCTGTCTCATGATTCAGTCAGGAGACCAACCTGCCTTGTCATTCTGATGGAGCATTCTGTCTTCATGAACTGATCAATTGTTCTGTCAGAACAATACTTTGTTTGTAACCATGTGTCATGTTCTGTTAATAAAATGCTCTGTGGAGGAGGTCCAGTGGGAGACAGTGCATTTGAGTCTGGGGTTCCACTGTCTCTCCTTCCTGCAGGAATTGTATCCATAATTGTGTATTTCAGTTCTTCTTAAGCAATAACCTACATTTTACGAACCCAACACTGGGTGTGGATGATAAATCTCCCCTTGAGCCTGAGACAGCAGGTCCCTGCAAATGGGGAGGGGCGATGGTTTGGTGGATTATCTCTGCCGCCCAGGGCTTCGATGGCCACCATGGGTGGACCAGAATCAAAGACAGGACCTGTTACCTCACACTGACAAGAGTTGTGGATATCAGGCTGAGAGAAGCGAAAGCATAGAGCAACAGCTGAGGGTCTGGGTCTGACAGGGGGAATAAATAGTGAAAATTTATGTTTTCCCATAAGGCTAGGTTTGCGAGGCAAACAAAGGTTAAAAGCCTCTCCCTCCTCTTTTCTGAGGGTACTTGTCTTCCTCATTTTCTCCAAGGAGGGTTCTAATAGACCTTTTGTCAGGTCATAAGTTGCATCCATAATCTCAGTCTTCTAGGAGTCAGTCAGGACCAACAGGTTTAACCTTAGGCCCCTTTCATCTGAGACAGCCAGACCCATAACACAACCACAACCTTGAAATGCACCTCTAAACTCCACATCATCCACTTCATGTCTTAGTTTGTAGCCTCTGGACAGATAATGAATCGTTCACTACACAAATCCCAAGGACTGGGGTTAGGTGTCCCAGAGTCCAGTTGATGCCCCATCTTCTCCAGGATTTTAATAGGCTCTATGCACAGCTCCACTACTTCCTGAATTTAATGCAGCTCCTTTGTTTCCTGTCTTTCATGATTGGATGCACTGATTAATCCAGGTGTGTATGACCTAAGTAACTGGCCAGACACACCTGGATTAATCAGTTCGTCCAGTAATGAAAGACAGGAAACAAAGGAGCTGCATTAAATTCAGGAAGTAGTGGAGCTGTGCATAGAGCCCATAGACCCATGAATGGTTGGTAAGAGCTGTTTTGCTGATGGTAAAACAAGTGGAGATCTTTTACTAAAATACAGGTCCTTTTCTGCTTCTCTTGAATCTTGAGCTGCCGGCCAGGGGATGTTCAGCTTTGAAGCTGCCCCATTGCACACATCATACAGGTCACCTTCCCCTGTGGATGTGACTTCTGCACTGCTTGGTGGCCTGGAGCGTTGAACTGGGAAGGTCAAGTCATCCTCCTCCATGTCCTCTAGGCCACCCTCTGTGTGATCAATGCCTGCATTCATCCAGCATCCATGACAATGGACTTACATGGAGCTTGTTGTAACACGTAAGCTCTTAAATGAGAAGATTGAGTCTGCTCGGCATGTGTCAACTTGGCCGACACAAACACTCTGTATTCTATTAATTTTAAAGAGAGTAGATATAAGAACATCTCGCCTTTACGGTGCCACTGCTCCCAACATTTGTGTTTCTAGAAAATTCTTGTTCCTAGTTGCTTACCTAGCCCAGCACAGGTCTGTCCTGGTTGATGTTTTATTTTACAGAATGCCTACAAACTGTTGAAAATGTCCAAGCTAGTATGGAGCTTAGCTGTAGTCTTCATGCGGGAAGAAAGCAGGAATAGATTGAGGCTGGTAGGATGGCTGCGATAGTGGTTGTTGGGTTGAGGCACGGACATGACTCAACCTGTCTGTCACAAACAGACGTGATGTCACCTGAGCTTCTGCAGTTGGTCATGCTTAGGCGATTAACATAGTGAAACACTGAGTGAAGTTAAAAAAGAACTTCAATCAAATCAAACTTCTATGAAATCGAACTGTCCACTTAGGAAGCAACAGTGATTGACCTTCAATTTTACATGCTGTTGTGCAATTGGATTAGAAAATGGGTGGAAATTATTGGCAATTAGCAAGACACACTCAATAAAGGACTGGTTCTGTTGGTGGGGACCACAGACCATTTCTCAGTACCTATGCTTCCCAGCCTGATGTTTGAGTGTCACTTTTGAATGTTGGTGGTGCTTTCACACTCATGGTATGAAATAGACTCTACAGCCCACACAAGTGGTTCAGGTTTTGCAGCTCATCCATGATAGCACATCAATGCAAGCTGTGGCAAGAAGGTTAGTTGCGTCTTTCAGCTTATTGTTCAGAGACTGGACACCAGCAAATGTGGAGGAGGCCGTGGGAGGGCAACAAACCAACAGCATTCCCTCTACCTATGCCTTTGTGCAAGGAGTAATAGGAGAAGCACTGCCAGAGCCCAGCAAAATGATCTCCAGCAGGCCACAAATGTGCATGTGTCTGCACAAACGTTTAGAAACCGACTCTTTTAGGATGGTATGAGTGCCTGATGTCCACAGGTGGAGGTTCTGCTGACAGCCCAGATCATGCAGGGTGCTTGATGTTTGCCAGAGAACTGCAGGATTGGCATATTTGTCACTGGCAACCTGTTCCTCACAGATGAAAGCAGGTTCACATAGAGCAAATGTGACAGACATGACAGAGTCTGGAGACACAATTGAGAGTGATCTGCTGTCCAAAAAATCCTACAACATCACCAATTTGGCAGTGGGTCAGTAATGGTGTGGGATGGCATTTCTTTGGTGAGCTGCATAGCCCTCCATATGCTCACCACAGGTAGCATGACAGCCATTAGGTACCAACATAAAATCATCAGACCCCCTGTGAGGCCATTTGCTGGTGTGGTTGGCCCTGGGTTCCTCCTAATGCTGGACAATGTTAGACTTGGGATAAATTGTTGTCAGGACAGATGACTTTGTAGAAAAAAAAATACTCAATGAGCATATTTCATTAATTTATCTATCTACATGTAGGATGTCTTATTTGAGTGTTAACTTTATTTTTAGAACAGTGTATATCCTCCCAATAGGTAGGAATATTAGACAGCCAGGGATTAATTTCCACTGTTATGCTGACGATACTCAGCTATATCCGTCTATAAATCCAGATGAAGCTAACCCATTGCATAGACTACAGGCAAGTCTTAAAGACATAACAACCCAAATGACTTGTAACTTTCTGTTTCTGGTTGCAGACAAAACACGAGTTATTGTCTGTACTAGATTTGTTTGAAAGAACAGCTGATTAGTCAGTCACTTCATCTGGATGGGGTTAAATTAATCTCAGATTATAAAGTAAAAAACTTGTGATTTTTGATTAGGACCTGTCATTTAAATCCCATATAAAAACAGATTTCTAGAATTTCCTTCTTTACATCTACAGAATATTGCAAAAAATTTGAAATATCCTGTCTGGACAAGGCAGGACTATTGTAATTCTTTAAAATCAGAAAGTCCACAAACTGTAGTTAGAAGCTGTCCGCTGATTATAAAGGAGTTACTCAGAGGAGCACCAGTTTTATAAATACAAGTTTATAATATGATTTAATTTTGTATTTATTTCCATTCCTTACTAACTTCCAGGCAACATATTTATGTTGTTTATATGTTTAAGATTGAAAGCATAAAATTATAAGAATTAAACGCTCAAAGAAATGCTTAAAAGATGAAGTAAAATATTTTTTCTTTTATAAACAGTTATTTTACATTCCCCTTTTGACCAGCATCAATACTTTTGACTGAGAGGGGAACTCACAATAAGAAAAATGCCCAAAGCCATATACAAGTCAAAAAAGATTGGGAAACACTGGTTTAGGCTGCTGGACATAGCACCCAAACATCAAGCACTGCTGTCCATCATTCTGCTTCAGGGCGACAGTGGTGTTGGATGTAGGAGTTTGCCCTGAAATTTAAGGATTGACTGTTCAAGCCCCAACTCTGACTTTCAGTGTTGTTGTGTCCTTGGGCAAGACACTTCACCTGCATTGTCTACTGATGGTGGTCAGAGGACCCGGTGGCGCCAGTGTACGGTTCTGTCAGTAAGCCCCAGGGCAGCTGTGGCTACAATGTGTGAATGGGTGAATGAATGTAGTGTAAAGTGCTTTGGTCAAGTCTCCTGACTTATATAAAGGCGCTATATAAGTACAAGCCATGTACCATTTCATTCTATCTTTCTTCTCCTATTCTGCAGTATTCATTCAGTTCCACTCATGATTTTAGGTTAATCTGTTCTTATCCTGTTCGGCTGTGACTCCATACTTGACTTAAATATCCACTATGCTGCTGCCATCAACACCTTTGTTTATAGATGTTGGAGCTTGGCTTGTTTTTCAGGGTAGTCCTGTTTCTCCGAGTTTGACAGATTCAGTGTTTCCAGGAGGGGGCCGCCTGAGGAGCTGGTTGACAGTTGCCTTTCTCAGAGCTGGCACTGATGTCTGGAAACAAGCAGTTTAAATAAGAACTGGAACAGGTGGATCTTATGAGTAATAATAAAAACTGGGAAGAGCTAAGCAAATATACAAAAGGTTGTCATGATCTTGGCACCGATGACTGGTGCCAAGATCATGACATCCTTTTGTATATTTGCTTTTTTATGTATCTCTGTTTTTGTCTCCTTAAACCCCAGTCGGCCTCAGCAGATGGCAGCTCACAATGAGCCTTGTTCTTCTGGAGGTTTCTCCCTGTTAAGAGGGAGTTTTTCCTCTCCACTGTCACTACAACCATGCTTGGAGTGAGGGATTGCTGAAGAGTTTACTACAAAATGGAGGAGAAAGTCGTCACTGCAAGCTCTTCCTGGAGGGGTGTGTCAACTGGTTTTCTTAAAAGAAACTTTTAATGAATCTAACAGTATTGTCGCTGTAAAGTGTCTTGAGATGACAAGTGTGTTGGGAATTGGCACTATATAAATGAACCAACATTTATTACATATTTTTACTTTTGCTGATTATTGCATCAAAAATGCAGAAAATATCTTACAGAAAGAAGGCAGGTGCAACCGATTGATGCAGAATAATGAAGCTGGAGGTGGTTTCGACCAAACCATCATGTACAGGGGCAGACAGAGGATTAAATATATCCCAGCATTTCGTTCCACGTGCATTTACACTGGGACTTGCACCTACAACATTTTCTAATTATTTATTAATGGTTGTGTTACACAACAAAGACCAATTTACAGTCATGTTTTAAACTGTGAGAAGAAGTAGAATTCAGAGAGAAACCCAGGCTAGGATTCAAACCCCTGACATTCATGCAAAGCAACAGAGCTTCAAATGGCTCCAACATGTATTAATGATTAATAAATGTGTAGCAGGTTGGCCCAGGAATAACAGGAGGCAACAGAAAATCTTTATAAACCTTCAACTAAAAGAGATAAAGAGAACCTTCTAGATTTGTCGAGTAATCCTGTAGTAGAAAACTACACCATGAAGTCTCGAGTACCAGGATCTGAAGTACCAAGACGAGATACAAGGTTTCTTTGTCAGTTTATATTTTAGATTAAATCTGATCTGAGATGTTCCTGAACCAAACCAAGAAAGAAGAAACCAGATTCTGCAGCGTTCATCAGTCTGGATGTTTGGATCTCAGTTTGTTTCCATCAGCAGAGCTCTCCAGGGTCCTGATGTCTCCACTAACCTCACCTGTTCCCTGTTCATGATCAGCACACCTGGATCTGCTGTCAGAACCAAACTAAACTCCACATCATCCACTTCATGTCTTAGTTTGTAGCCTCTGGACAGATTATGAAGCAGATCTGAAACTGACCTGAAAACAACCAGATGATCAGTCAGATCAGATCAGATCATCTCCAGTTTCCTGTTTCAAACACTGAGTTTCAATCAGATCAATAAGGTTTTATTTGGACTTTGTGTTCTTCATGCTGAGAACATCAGAGCTGCTCTTTGCTTACTGAGATCTTCATGGGTACGATTTTTACTTTGTTAGCAGTGCAGAAGTATGGAAACATCTTGTCAGTGAAGGTGTGTGTGAAGGTGTGTATGTGTGTGTTAGTGTCCAGATCAGAGAAGGACAGCTTTCCTCTGTCCCAGTCCAGATTCACTCTGATCCTCTGGAGCTTCTTCTGAAGTGAGAGGACTTTGGAAGGAGATGGTGGGGATGCTGCAATGTGTTGATCTTCACAGAAACATATCACCAAAAATCCAGAGTCTATGGCTCCCTTCCTCTGGACAGACTGTTTTATCACACCAAGGTCCCATTCTTCACTGTCTCCAACATCAACATCCCAGCTGTGCTTCCCTGAGTTAAAGCCTTCAGAACTCAGGACAGAAAAGCAAGATCCAAACCTCTCTGGATTATCAGGAAGATTCTGTTCCTCTCCTTTATTCCCATCGGTCAGATCTTCAGACAGGATGAGTTCTGAACCAGCAGTGTTTGGGTCCAGGATGAGAGGAGTGTAGGACACCATGTCCTTCATGTTGCTCCAGATGTTGAAGGCCAGGTTGCCCAGATGTTTGGCCTGGTCTATCAGAGCTCCTGAGGGCAGCTGTGGATCCTCCAGCAGGGGGCAGCGCTGGACTCTTTCCACTGCAGCCTTGTAGTTGTGCAGGAATGAGACGTCTTCAGCTCTCAGCTCCTCCTCTGTGGCTCTGACTGTGTCTGAAAGAGCTGCTATCTCTCTGCTCAGAGCCTCCATCTTCTCCTTCATCATCCCTCTCTTCTGCTCCTCTTCCTCCCTCAGTGCAGCCAGCCTGGCCTCCTCTTCCTCTGCTAGAAACTGATGAAGCTTCTTAAACTGCTCCTTAATCAGCCTCTCTGTGTGTCGGGCCTGGACCTTCATGTGTTCTGCTGTCTGATCAAACTCCTCTTGAACTTTCTTCCTGAGCTCCAGCTTCTCCTTTAAAGGTTCCAGAGTTTCCTGAAGTTTCTTCTTGTGTTGCTGAGCAGCTTCATCGATGGGCCTGAATCTGTGCTCTGTGTGTTTTTCTGAATCTCTGCAGACAAGACACACTGGCTGCTGATGGTCCAGACAGAAGAGTCTGAGTTTCTCAGAGTGCAGACTGCAGAGATCCTCTGAAGCTCTCTGCTCTCTCTGCTGTATGAAGGTCTCACACAGGTTCTTCAGAGCCAGATTTAAAGGTGGGTTAATCATTGAAGATCTCCTCTTACAAACTGGACACTCTTTTACTTCTTTCTCTCTCCAGCAGTTCTTCAGACACTCCTTACAGAAGCTGTGGCTACATGACAGAACAACTGGATCCTTAAAGACGTCCTGACAGACCGGACAGCAGAGACCCTCCTCTGCTCTGGAAGCCATTTTGTCTCTGAGTGAAGCTGAAAACACAGAAGGTCCAGTTATTGGTGCATAAACAATTTTACAGCAGAGGAGAAAAATACTTAATATATAAATAGTTCCTTGAACCGCCACCTTAACGTGGTGGAGGGGTTTCAGTGCCTGGGTGATCCCAGAGGCTATGTTGTCGGGGGCTAAATGCCCCTGGAAGGGTCTCCCAAGGCAAACAGGCTCTGGGTGACAGCTCAGACGAAGAGCGGTTCAAAAAACCCTTATGACGAGGACTAAAACGAGGCACGTGACGTCGCCCGGTACGGCGGAGCCGGGACCCCACCCTGGAGCCAGACCTGGGGTTGGGGTTCGTCGGCGAGCACCTGGTGGTCGGGTTCTTCCTCGCGGGACCCGGCCGGGCCCAGCCCGAAGGAGCGACACGAGGCCATCCCCCAGTGGGCCCACCACCTGCAGGGGGAACCATGAGGGACCGGTGCAAAGGGGATTGGGCGGCAGCCAGAGGCAGAGACCTCAGCGACCTGTTCCACGGGCGCTTAAACTGGCTCTGGGGACGTCGAATGTCACCTCACTGGTGGGGAAGGAGCCCGAGCTTGTGCGGGAGGTGGAGCGATACCAGCTAGAAATAGTTGGGCTCGCCTCTATGCACAGCCAGGGCTCTGGAACCCAGCTCCTTGAGAGAGGCTGGACTCTCTTCTACTCTGGAGTGACCCGCGGGGAGAG
>NW_015150773.1:293646-303640 GCF_000732505.1 Cyprinodon variegatus
AAATCACCATGGTGATTTATTTGTTACTCCTTTTGTGAAACCAGGTTGAAGCTTAATTAATTACAGCAACCTTAAAAGCCTTTGGTACATATCCCTGTAACAGAGATAGATTAATCACATCTAAAATGGAGGAGGAGATCAAAGGGAATACCTCCTTAAATAACCTGGTTGGAACTCGATCTAACATACAAGTTGAAGGCTTAGATGAAGACAATAATTTTGCAAACTCTGAAAGTTCAACTGGATCAAAGCAGTCTAAACCCGGTTCGGATTCCATGACTACCTCAGATGCTGCCCCACCCTCCAGAGACAAACCAATCGTGGATTGAGGAGTGCTAGTGATCTTATTTTTAATAAGATCAATGTTATTTATAAAGAATCCCAAAAAATCATTGCTCCTAAGAGCAGGTGGAATGGACGGTTCAACAGAGCTATGGCTCTGGGTGAGTTTGGCAACTGTATTAAAAAGAAATCTAGAATTATTCTTATTCTCCTCTATTAATGAGGAGAAATATGCTGCTCTTGCTTTACAAAGGGTCCTATTACACTGCAGCAAACTATCTTTCCAGTATAGGTAGGATTCCCATAGGCTTGTGGTATTTTCTCTCCAGCTTCCTAGCATTTTGCTTCAAAGTGCGCAGCTCTGCATTAAACCAAGGAGCTAGCTTTTTATTTTTAATGGTTTTCATTTTCAAAGGAGCTATGTTGTCTAAGGCAGTACGCAGAGAACTAGCAACCCCATCAACAAAATCACCAACCTGTAAGGGGAATAAACTAAGCTTTTGCACTCTGCAGCACTGCTCAGCGACACAGAGGAGAGAGAAAGTGAAGCAGATTCTTTAAAATTTATAACTAGACTATCTAACAATGATCTGCTAATATCGAACCTTCTTTTGGGGGAGCAGAACTATTAAAGTAATCCTGAAGGTTATTAGAAAGTGCCTGAGCTTGTGCGAGAAGCAGGCGCTCGCAGTCATAAACTAACCTATTGGATCGATGTGTAGTTTGCAGCTTGCTAAGTGGCATATTTGAATGGAAAATGCTTGCAGGTAGTCAGGAGCTATATGCAGCCACAGCCATAAAGGCGCCGCCATCTCCTCGACCTGGTTCTCTGGGCTGGATTCATTCATCACCCAGGCTAAGGTCACAGAGATGGTCAAAAAACGTAATGTTCGCAAGGCTTCGGGGGTTGATGAGATCCACCCTGAGTGCCTTAAAGCTCTGGATGTTGCTGGGCTGTCGTGGCTGACACACCTCTTCAACCTTGCATGGCGGTCTGGGACGGTGCTTCTGGATTGGCAGACCGAGGTGGTTTATCTCTAAAAGATGAGGCAGCATCTGAGGTAGCTATAGATGTTAAATCAAATTCCAACCATGTTATGAAAGTATTCCCTCTGATTTGGTCCACTAGTTTAGATGTGACTTATCTCTCCCTGTTACAGGGATATGTACTTCAGGATTTGAAGGTAGTTGTAATGAAACCTTGACTAAATAAATCGTCTTTTGGCCCAGATGACTTGTTTAATTATAGACCTATATCCAATCTTCCTTTCTTATCTAAAATTCTTGAGAAAGTAGTTGCCCAAGAAGTGTGTGACCACTTACACCATAATGAACAGGAAGAGTTTCAATCTGGTTTTAGACATAACCTACACCTACTTACAAAGCATTTTTAGGAACAATACCCAGAAAATGTACCTCTCACCTGTTACATACCCTCACCTGACTCCAATGAGGCATGTGATGGAAACCACTCTGATGAGGGAGTTAACGAACCATCAAAACCCCCTTACAACCATTAGCACCCCCACTGGATTGACCTCCTTGGCCAATTAATATAGTTTATCAATCACAGTGCACCCCACCACTAGTTAGAACTGAAAAAGCCTTTTGGAAGAGAGGCAAAATGTCTTCTAGAAAACTTCACGTCCAGTTTTCTATACTGAACTTTTTCAAGCCTGGTTTTAGAGCTTATCATAGCACTGAAAAATCTAAAGTGAAAGTCACAAATGATATTCTCACGGCCTGATGGTCTCATATAGATTAAACTAACCCATTACATAGACTGCAGGCAAGTCTTGAAGACATGAAAACCTGGATTACTCTTAAATTTCAGCTTCTGGATGCAGACAAAACAGAAGTTATTGTCTTTAGACCAGAGGCTTTGAAACAGAAGTTTTTTTTCAATCACTTCATTTGGATGGGATTAGACTGATCTTAGATAATAAAGTAAAAAAAAAAATATATATTATTTATGATCAGGACTAGTCCACAAACTGCAGTTAAAAGCCTTCATCTCGTCCAAAATGCTGCAGCCAGAGTTCAGATGAAAATTAAAAAGATCCTATCCTAGCTTCTCTTCAGTGGCTTCCTGTTAAATCCATAATAGAATGTACATCAAGTTGCCTAAACTGAACTTTAAGCAACCTTCTCCCCTATGAAGCTTCAAATGGCAACGCTTTGTCTTATATTTGTTGGGAGCTGGAGAAGTACCACCTTCCTCCAGCAGAGTCCGCCGTGGATCCTCCTAAGCCGAGCCTCCTGCACAGCTGAGGCTCATTCCATCATCAGAGGATCCACAGTATTTAAGCTGTCTTCAGACCTTGCCTCGACACCGCAGTGTTTTATCCAGTTGGTTAGCACCTAAGCCTAGTATCTTTGAGAACCTTCGTTGACTTTTGAATCCAGACTGGATTCTAACCTTTGTTTCTGTTTTCCAGGAAACCTGTTTTTCTCCTGTGAAGCTCTGGAAGAGCTTAACCTGCCAAGCCTACCCTCTGAGTCAAACCTGAAGTCTCTCTCTGGATTCCCATGCAGCTCTGGACCAAGAGCTGGAAACTCAAAGCCAAGGTCAGCTCTCTCTCAAGAAGTAAGACGCTGAAGCAGTTACGGACTCTGCTGAACAAACTATCTCCGGACCCAACAGTTTCCCTCTCAAGGCTTTAACCAAGAACCCTCAAGGTACAAATCTGAAACTGTCTGAATCAAACTCTTCTGAGCAAACGCTAACTAAACTGTCTCCCACGCAGACTCCAGTGAACCAGTTCCCCAGACCTGAACCAGAACCATTGATTTATTCAGTGCTTGTGACAATAAACATTGTTAAACCTTTTACTTCTGTTTCCGTCTCCGTGGTGTTCTGCATAATTGGGTCTCACTAGTGAACCCATCATGACAATATTAGTCATACAGTTGTTCCTTATATCACTAACAGAGCACTTTACTCAATCACTTAATCTACCCGATTACTACTGGTAATGTTTTGCTAGTTCATAGTTAAAAAGAGCTAGCTCAAAGATCAGTTCACACAGATGAAAATAAACTAGCTCAAGTTCATAGTACACTTTTTCAAAATTTAACTAAGTTCAAAAACCTATAAATTAACTAGTTAAACTTCATTTCGTAAATTAAGCCACAATCCTACCCAATAAAACCAATATTTTGCCCTTTAAATGTGTGATCATAATATATTGAAAGAAATGCAGAAGACTTGATGCAGTTAACACAGAACTTCAGAAATATGCAGGTCCTTTCAGGTTCTGCTGAAAACATCTTCCTTTGTTAGTTCATAAAACTCTGTCAACTGCTCTGCAAAACTGGCAGCAGAAATACCAGTGGATGAGTCTGAATAGCCCACGCTAGTACTAGCTGTAGACATACTGGTCTGTCATGCTGTTTGCCGTAATAAGTGGTATAAAAACCTGAGGTACTCTTAAAGTGTTATTTTAACAATGCAGCATTTACTGTGCCACTATCTGTTTTAGTCTCAGAGGCAGGCACCCTATCTACTTGTAAGAGTAGGGTTAACTTTCCTTTTTGATAAAGCTTAAAGTTAGAGTGGCTCAGGTTATTCTGAGCTATCTCTAGTTATGCTGCTATAGGCTTAGACTGCTGGAGGACATAGGGACCCCTTTTTCATCATTCTGCTTCATTCTATCTCTATTCTCCCACTCTGCAGAATCTGTTAGTTCAATCTCTAATGTTATGCTCTCTCGTCTTTTTCTCATAGTAGCTTCATCTGGTCTGTTCCTGTTTGGCTGTGACTCCATCCTGGAGAGAAATATCAGCTGTGCTGCTGCCATCAACACCTTTGATTATAGATGTTGGAGATCGGCCTGTTTGTCAGTGTAGTCCTATTTCTCTGACTGTGACTAACTGGATGTGCTCTCTTCATCCTCTGACATGGGAGCTGGCTTGGAGCTCGTCTGCCTGGCTGTGTGTTTCCTGGACGGGGCCGCCTTTTACAGTTGCCTTTGTATCTATGCTTCTTTTTCTATGTCTGCTTCTGTCTCCTTGAACCCCAGTCGGCCTCAGCAGATGGCCGCTCACACTGAGCCTGGTTCTGCTGGAGGTTTCTTCCTGTTCAAAGGGAGTTTTTCCTCTCCACTGTCGCTACAAGCATGCTTAGTGTGAGGGATTGTCTTCGAGTCAATAATTCAATGCAATCAACTGGTTTTCCTTAGATAGAAAACTTTGAAACATTCTGACTGGATGATCTGGTTGAATTGTCTCTCTATAGTGACCTGAGATGACATGATGTGAATTGGGACTATCAACATAAACTGGATTGATTGGAATTGAAGATGCTCTATCAACAGAAACATTCGAGTGCCGGTATTTATAACTAAGTAAAGTCAGCCTGAAGGAACCCTCATACACAGATTGTTTGACACAATATGACTGTATGATCTGCTGAACTGTAAATTGCCTAGAGATGACAGGTGTTTTGAATTAGTGCTAAAAATTAAAAATGAATTAAATGAAACTGACTTGAATGTATGTTACCTCAGTGTGCGTATATATGTGAATTAGGATCAGATTTTCCAGCCCAAACTGCCTTGACCATTTTAAGAGAAACCTATGAAGAACTTGTTTTATGGATAAGTTAGGGTCAGTTTCTGCTCAACCTACCTCAACTCTTCAACAGACCCTAGAGGAAAAAATATCCTTTTTTATTAAATATATTCCTATCAACAGAAACCTAATGACTCATCACTGTTCCAGATCTGATGGCTGAAGGTCTTATTTGTAGATCCAAAAACGGAGAACTGCACCTCAGTTATCAAGACTACAAAGGGGTATGTTATGCCATAAGCCATTGTTTTTAATTTTGGAAATTGAGGACCATTGTCCAACCTTGTTAACATTAACAATTTGGTGGACAAGAATGTTTATTCTCCTGAAACCACTTCTAGGATCAGAGGACCAGAATCATGAGATTAATCGAAGGTTAAGGGGACCTCTTAGAACTGATTCTTGCAAAAACAATCAGCCCTGCAACATCTCTTTTTTTTAGATACCAGGAACTGTAGGTGTGGAGCATCTGAGAGGAAAAGACATTAGCTTCACTACTGCAGACCTGACATCCTGTACTGCTGAACACTGGAGATGCTGCAACTACTCAAAATTGAGATCAACAGAGGTAATAGGTCTAGCAAAGTTTGGGAAAGAGTTACAGCTAAAAAACTTGAGTTTTAAATTATCTAATTATTATAGAGACAAAAAAACTACCAAAGATCCAGTGGTGGATATTCCAGAATCCATGGCTTTGCTGTGGAGCTACTCACATCTTACAATATTTTTCTTATCCATTGTTAATGAAAGGATCAAGATATATTTGGCCTTTATCTATCCTCCCATACGTCCACCCCAATACACAATGGTTCTTTTAGAGATGGAATTACAGTCTTATCTGGAGCTTGAGCATGCAATGCAGGCGCATCAAGGGTTTAAGGGCTGGATAAGAGCTTATCAACACATAAGGCAGAGTGACTCATAACAGGAGATATAATTTTACAAGAGTTCACTCCGAGTCAAAAGAAATGGGATTACTTGCTTGTAATATATGCTGTCCCGTGGCACAAATTTTTAAGCAATAAGTTGTATTTCCATTTCACATTTTTCCATATCACAGGGTTATTACCAGTTCATATGCCAGCACCTGTTATGCATAAATGTATTTTGAGCAATAATTCATGCTAAACCATTGACAGATCTTAAAAGGTGTCCAATATGTGCCACTCTGTACGTTTAACTAATTCCTACACCCTTGGGTTCAGTCGGTTTGACTGCCTCCATCCTTTACAAACTATCCTCTAAATGAATCTGAGTTGTGTTCTTGGTCCAACTCACCTTCAGTCTGTGGAGTGTGAGCAGCTTGAAGCAGCAGTTCTGGAGGTTTCCACTTTTATCTTCTGCAGTTGGACTCACTCAGACGAACTACTCAAAGTGTGTATGGATAAGCAAATCAGGTCCAGCTGGGCTGTGTATCACTCCAAAGTCCAGAATTTAACCTTTTGGTAGCTATAAAATTCATTACTGATTGACAGTTTTAATTTTTCTCTGCGCAGATCAGATCCTAAAATGTCATAACCATTTCAAACTGTCCTCAGTGCTGCACTCCATGACTGCAGCACTGAAGAACAGAAGATAGGCACTCCTGGTTGGTTTGCTGCAAAGTCCACAGAAATAACAAAAAAAATTATGGTCTGTATCTATACCATTAGTGTATGTTTGATTGGTTTTTGAGAAAACTCCACCATCCACCACTGCACATTAGGAGTTAAAAACAAACACTGCATATATTTTTAACAAGGATATCATTAAATAATGATCTGCATCAATTCACAGTGAATTATATATTTATAGGGAGAGGACATGTACCTTTCATGAGCGCCACCGATTCACATTGCAATCCATTACATACACCCACAACCTTATCTTTCATCACTTGCAGCATTATAAAGACTTATTTCACTGATATTTAAAAGAACTTGACATAAGTGAGAGAACATTTATTTGTGATTACAACTTATAGCAAACAACTGCACAGTTAAACAGCACCAATCCCATAGAATTGAATTATAGGATGCTACAAAATCGCATTGATCATATATCCATGACCGCCAGTACCTCCTGGACCTACGGTCACAAAGTGTTTTTTCTGGACTCATAAATACAGCCACTACAGTTGCATAGTGGTTCAGACAGGCGAACACAGAACAGCAGACTCATGCAGCATATCACGCTAGAGTGGGGGCAGGAGGAAGTGGTGTGCAAGGTGACGAAAAATTAGCTGCAGAGGAGGACTAAAGGCGAAGTTAAGAAGAAATCCCCACAGATCATTGATCCCATCAATCCTGCTCTCCACCGTCCACTCACTGGACAACAAAATAGATCATTTCCAACTCAAACTCTCCTCAAAGAAGGAGATTAGTAATTGCTGCGCCATCATTCTGACCGAGTCATGGCTTAATTCATCCATACCAGACAATGCCGTTAGCCTGGACGGGCTCACACTATCCCGCACTGACAGAAACAGCAAACTCAGCAGTAAGTCTATAGGAGGGGGACTGTGTGTTTATAACACCAACTAGTGTAAAAATCCTAAATCGGGCACCAGATTCTACTTTCCAGATATCAAATTTCGGACGGTTAACTGTAGACCATTCTATCTGCCTAGAGAATTCAGTGTGGTTAGCATCACTGCTTTATATGTTCCTCCCAGTGCTAATACAAAAGAGGTGTTGTCGGAAAATTTTTATCTCTCTTCTATTATATATTAATTCATCCTATTTACTCACTATAAAAGTTTTCACTCAGTCTGTTTCTCTATCAAGGCTACACAATTCTCTGCAGGATGGTGTTTGTAGACCAGACATAGCTTCTTCCCATAACAAATCAGATTCTTTCTCAAGGTTTATTCATAACATTTTACTGTTTAACCAAAGTGTTTGTAATTTGTTTTGACTCTGACTACTTTCCATTGTTGTAAGTAGGGGGGAACGAATGCTGTCCAGATCAGAACAGAGCAGAATGCTATGCCATTAGGGCTGTATGATGAACTGTTCTCTTTTTGCAAAGATATGAATAAATGTGCCGACTGAGTGAAATCCATCGATCTCCGTTTATTTAACTAGGTTGAATAGTTAAATACTTTTTTCCCACGACAGAGGCCATGAATTTTCCCTACCAGGCTCATCTCTGAGCTTCAATGTACACACACAGAGGGCATTTTCATCATTGCTGGCGATTTTATCCAGCCTAATTTGAAGACTGTACTCCCTCATTTCTACCAACAAGCGGACTTCGCAACTCAAGGATAGAATACTCTAGACCTGGCTTATTCTAACATCAAAGATGCATTCATGAGAACCCCCCCGCCCCCACCTTGGCTTGCCAGATCACCTATATGTCCTGCTAATTCCTGGATATAGGCTGCAGCTCATAAGAGCTAACCAACAGTGAAGCAGGTCAGGGTGTGGACTAAGAGGGGCATGGAGGCCCTCCAGAACTATTTTGAATGTTGTGACCGGAACAATGTTCAAAGCTGCAGTAAGCTATGATAAAAGGACCAATTTTGATGAGTATGCCATTACTTTGTGAGCCGACATCAACAAATGCATTGGGGACGTCAGCACACAAAGAGCATCATCACCAACTACCCTGGATGACTGTGGAGGTTCAGAAATCGCTAAAACACGGAAGTCAGCCATCCAGTATGGTGAGAAGGAGGCACTGAGGACAGCTCGAGCCAGCTTGAACCGTGCCATCAGGTAAGCGAAGACGAACCACAACAAGAAGATCCTGGATCTCTTCCATGAGGATGTGGCAAGGCATACTGGTGATCACAGACTACATGCGTATCCAAAAATTACAACTCCGTGAACTTTCCGTTTGCCTCCTCGGGGTTGGAGGTAACTGGCAGCATTCTCTCCGAGGCAGGTCCGATGTGCAGACGCCTACTGTGCGTGGCCCTGTACTTCGGCATCGCTTCTAACCGGGACTGCAGCTTAACACAGAGTTCAGAGAGATACGGCCTACGAAATGGCGGCGGCCGTACAATCCATCCAGGGCCACCGCCAACGACGACATCTTCTTCGTCAGACATGAGGTCGACGGTGGCGGACTTCCAGAGTTCCACTTCCTCATCGGCTAGCACACTCTGCCTCGATTTCAGCAGCTGTAAAAAAAACAAAATATCAACACTTTGCGATGGGATGCACTGCGTATGGACACGACACATCTATCAATGCACCTGAAAAATAGTCACCAAATAAAGTCTTACCCTCTTTCTTCTAACTCGACTCCGAGCAGAATGCTTGGCAGCTTCCGCATGCAACGTGTTCGCTGGCTGCGTATATCTGAAGCTCCTGCGTACCGTCTCAAAATACGTCTTACAGGCAGCTGGAAAACAATTAAATGAGAGTGGTATGTGGTATTTCCTTTTACCGCAGAATGAAAGAATATTCTTTAAATCTTACCCTTGCTCCGGTTCATAGCGCCTGCAATTTGTCTCCGAGTTGGGAAGACAGCGTACTGCTTCCTGTGAATCACAAACAATACACTTTATAAAGCTTGTTCTTGCAAGGCTACTATTAGCCGAAGTTTTAGGCTAGGCTGCTTTTAGCTTAGCTTAGCTAGCTAGGCTAGGCCAGGTTGCCTTTAGCTTAGTTGGCAGTAATCGAACATATATTTACAGCTAGCTTGGGGTTGTGCATCCATCTTCTCTTCCTCAAGTTCGTCTCTCCCGCACAGTTGTTCGACTGCAGAGCCGCCATCTTGTCCTCTATGGACAGCAACCTGGAGTGTACCGAATTCTCCAGCTGAGTGAGCCGTTCATTCATGTCGGCAGTATGTTTGGCAAGCTGACGAGACAGTCCACTGATAGCAATCAGCAGTTTCTTCTCGTCAGTCTGCGGACTGGCTGAAAGTTGTGGATTGTGTCCAAGAGGAGTTGAAGGCGAGTTGAACGCGAGACGTCGTCCAGCCATTGATCACGTACCAGCAAAATCCAAACAAAGGAACTGGAGATAAAGTTCTTCTGACAAACATGTCTGCTTGCCCATAAGCTCACACGTGATTGGACGAGCAGTCGAAGGCTCGTCAGGCTCCTCCAATCACATACGAGGCCATTGTTATACGGAAGGACTCGCGAGAACAGCTCGCGTCTATCATGTTTTTTTTTTTTTTTTTTGCTTTATTGGCAATTCCG
>NW_015150773.1:306742-308029 GCF_000732505.1 Cyprinodon variegatus
TCTGTCTCCTTGAACCCCAGTGGGCCTCAGCAGATGGCCGCTCACACTGAGCCTGGTTCTGCTGGAGGTTTCTTCCTGTTAAAAGGGTGTTTTTCCTCTCCTCTGTCGCCACAAGCATGCTTAGTGTTAGGGATTGCATTCGAGTCAATGAGTCGATGCAATCAATTGGTTTTCCTTGGATAGAAAATTTGACTGTATGATCTGGTGAACTGTTAAGTGCCTTGAGATGACATGTATTGTAAATAAACTGAAGTGAATTGAATTTAATCATATTTTAACTTGGGTTTGTGTTTATTTTATACAGTGAATGATTTAACACTCAAGTTGGATTCACTCTTTCAGTGGCATCTAAATGAACAGAGACATTTATTTGGTAGGTGATTAATAACTCTGCTGATAGCCATAGTCTGAATTACAAAATTGGTAAAAGACAACTGAATTTTTAAAAGCCAGATTTAGGAGGGAAACCTTTAAGGAAAGAGGCTAAAACCCTGGTCAGTAAGCAAATTACAGTTATAATCATTTAACTTATAATAATTAGTTAGTTTTACCCTTGATTTCAATGACCTATTAATTAACTATAAATTCCAGTTCAAGTTATTTAATATACATTCATAATCTTCTGGTAAACTCTGACAACAGTCTCAAGGTAAAGACACCCAGTTACGCTGATCAGAGCTCACTAAAATAATTGTTGCTTCTGTGTGCAAGTTTGCCAAAACAAAGTTGGAATAATTTTCTCGGGTCCCCTCCACTGACCAGTGATGACATGTTTAGCCGCATGTTGTCATTCAACCACTGGTTGTTTAGATGGTGCCCTGAAAACAATGTGGGTTACATTAATAATTGACAATCTTTTTGGGGAAAGCCCGGTCAGATTCAGAGAGACGGCATCCATCCCACTATGGATGGTGCAGCTCTTCTTTCTAGGAATCTCGCCAAATTTATTAGTCCTCCAAAACCCTAACCACCCAGGGTGCAGACCAGGAAGCAGAGTCATAGTTTAACAAACCTGTCTGCAGATTCTCTGCTGTTACCCACTCTTTACTCCATCCAGACAGTGTCTTGCCCATGACCAAAATCTAATAAATTTGAAAAGAATCACCAAGGAGTAAACCATGATAATCTAATTAGATTAAAAACAACTAATGTGGTTTATTTAACATAAGATACACTCACCGGCCACTTTATTAGGTACACCTGTCCAACTGCTCGTTAACACTTCATTTCTAAGCAGCCAATCACATGGCGGCAACTCAGTGCATTTAGGCATGTAGACATGGTCAA
>NW_015150773.1:312541-314271 GCF_000732505.1 Cyprinodon variegatus
CGACGAAAATTAGATTGTTGTCGATATTCAGAAAAGACACAGCAGATGGCAGCATAACAGCTTCTCCATTAATAACCATTGAACAAAAAACTCCTTCATATTTCAACATCCATATGACATTAACATGTCAGTATGGTATAAATCCCTGTTGAATGTTTTTGATACTTTAAAGACAAAAGAGGGTTAAAATCAATACTAGTTGTGTGATCATTGTGTCTTATGAAGTTGCCCTTTTTTCTTGGTATTCAAACACAGATGTATTTATAATTAGATGAAAGTTCTCAGATATTTTTTCTAAAAAGGAAAATAATAAAGATTTCATTAAATTCAAATTATTTTGTTATTAAAGCAGTTTTGTTATTTTTCTTAATATATTCGGTTAAGATGGTGTTTCTTGTTATTACATTGACATTAATTTTTGTCATCAAAATATTAATATTTTTTGAATGTTACAAAGGTGATAAGGTCTTGTCCTGATTCCAATAACACTATTGGCTTGAAATTTTGATTTTTAAGGTCAGAAAACAAAGTAGATACATAGATGCCACAAAATCACGGAGTAACTTCTGCTGCACTAAGATAGTTTTTAAGAATAAATATCTGCACTGGACCAACACTGATGCTGCTTGCAAACACAAAGGTTCCCACTAGGGATTTTAATATGTATTAAAAAAATGCAGTTAATTAAGTCCATTTTTTAAACACATTAAAGGCATAGAGGGCGATCTTTTTTTTCCTTGTGGATCATCTAAATAAGTGGTCCTCCTAAATGTCCATAATTATGGTTTCATGTTTACATAAGGCCATCCTACATGCTCGAGCCGTTAGCTATTTTTTTGCTCACATGCGTACTTTCTGCCGCATATGTGTGGTGAGGTACGGTTTCAGTCATTGAAGCTCACCTTTCTCACTGCAGTTCTTTGAAAATTGCTGAGGGTCATAAGAGAAAAAGTGTCTATGAAGTGTATGAGAATAAAAGGAAGGCCTCAGAAGGGGCAGATATATCCCAGAATGCTTTGCATGGAGAGCTCTCCTTGAATATTTAGAAAATTCAATACTTGAGTAGATGTTTGACCGAGTAACGTTGAATTGTAGTTAAATAAGATTAGAGTATAAGTAGCAATACTTTACTCAAGTACTACTGTTGAGCACTTAATCCACAACTGGACATATGCAGTGGAGATTATTTTACTCCAAAGATCTGAATGGGTGTGTACACTGGAAATTAGTGAACATTTCTTAAATTAAGTGTATTTACCCTTTATTTGAGCAGGAAAATAAGAGGATTTTCCAATGGAATGAGATTTATTTACTCTCAAAATAAGATAAATAGATAATATGCACTTTAAATAAGACAATGCAGTTTTTTTTCTTTTGTATGTAAATGATCTTATTCTGTTGGCAAAGTATCTCACTTACCTCCTCAAATTAAGAAAAAATGCACTTATTTTAAGAAAAAATGACTTATCTAGATTTCGATGTATTTCCAGTGTACATGGCTGCAAAATGGATTGGAAAAAAAACCAACTCTCCTTCGGATTGAAATTTCTTTCTAAATTCAGATTTATTGTCAAATATTTCAGTAGAAAACCTTAGAAAGCGGCCAGTGAGCTTTAGAACTCGCTCCTTTGCCTTATTAAATGCAGCTTTGACTGAACTCACCTTTAGGTCAGCATGAAACTATGATAATGCAGAAAAACAGGCTCTGCTAATTAGCTGGTGCAATTAGC
>NW_015150773.1:317091-318064 GCF_000732505.1 Cyprinodon variegatus
TGTTTTTTGAATCCCATGTTGGAGCGAGCCTCTCCAAGCTTTGGGCCATCAGAAGATGCTGATGAGATCTGCAGCGACCGAACCAGAGGAGGATCATCTGAGCTGCTGAACTTCACAAAGAGTGAGAGCATGTTCAGTAAGGAGCAACAATAATCCATCTTTTAATTATAAAGTCAACATTTCAGATGGCCTCACTTAATTTTTCATGTTAATTTCAGACACTGTGGACGTCCAAAAGCAGAACTCCTGTGAGGAACCGGGACATCCAGGACGGTGAGGAGCTTCCCAGTCCCCACCTGAGGACGGCAGAGAGAAAGACTGGAACAGAAAACACACGGAGTAAGACTTTATTAACACCACAAACCGACAACTCAAGCTTCCCAGGCCTGATTAAAAGCTCACAGTCACTGAAACACAGAAAGACCAAGATTATGATGAAAACAACATCCTGCCCAGATTTAAACTTGGTTTCGAGGAAATTAATTTGGCTTCTTTTTGCAGGGAAAGCAGGTTGAACATGGAAGCAGTTTTCTAGCAGTCGGATCACATCGGAACAGAGTCCATCCACACGTGTTTGGAGGTATGTTGCTTGTTCTTTGACTAGAGAGACATCACATGCAGACAGACTCTGAGGACACTTTGCTTTCATTGATGAAGGAGCTGAAGAAGAGGATGAAGCACACAGACCGCTAAGGAGGAGAGACATGGCTCCTATATTTCTCTTTAACATTCTGGAGTCCTGGACTGAAAAACGTTGACGACCCTGCAGCTAAACCATCAGTCTGCTACACCCAGTAGAAGAAGGTAATGTACCTTTATTGCATCCAGATGTTCATCAGTATTAGTGAAGATACTAAAAACAGATCCAGAACAAACAGATACAAATGCTACAACCATCCCATTAGGGGTTGTAATCTTTAATCTTTATCTTTCCATCATTAATTGTTCACCTCTATTTGTCTCTCTGTAACCA
>NW_015150773.1:320390-328660 GCF_000732505.1 Cyprinodon variegatus
GAAGACATTTCTCTAAACACCATAATAAGCTGAATTTATCTTCCCCATGTTGTAAATAGGATTGGACTGGGCTGGATGTTTGTTTTTCAATTTGATTCTGTTTGTGTTGAATTCTGTTACATGTTTCTGTATTAAAGCTGTCATGTTAATTGCCTTTAGATGAAATTTGTTGGGACTTGTTTCTATTTTATAAGACTGTATTATAATAAATCCCCCTACTGGGTCTGGTTCTGTTGAAGTATGTTTCCTGTCGTTCTATCTTCTCCTGTTATTTCTTACTATAATAAAGGTTTGATTCAAGTCATGTGAACAGGATCTTTTTGTCTTTTTTTTGTAAATTGTCTTGAAATAAGTGGTTGTAAATTTGTAAATGTTTTAAAACTGAAGTCAACTTGAGAAAGTATTCTAATATTACTATAGTACAGCGCTTTGGAAGATTGGTGGTTATTATTGTGTCTCTTTTGGGGGGTCTGACCTGACAGCTCATGTTAACAGAACAATTGTTCTTGTCACCTTGCAGTGTCAAAACAAATTAGCTCTAAAAAAGGAAAGTGAGACGTTCCTCCTGCAGTTCTTCTGATTTTATTGACCTTATAGACAATCTGGGAGTTAAGCAGCAGAGCAGACAGTAAACATCAACACTGAGCCATACAAAGAAAAAAAAAAACAAATATGGGAGGATAATTAAAGATGAATGTTAAAATAAAACTAGAGGAAGATAATAGGCATGTTTAGTGAACCCAAAGGCAAACAGCTTTGCTTAATTTAAACAAAACTTTGTCCAAAGCTGATTTTTATCTTCTTTAAAAACGCGTCAAATGTGTGCGCCTCAAATGTGAAACAATATGAATACACATTGTGGATAAACCGATCTATCTATCTAGAGATTAGCATGACATTCCCCAAATGTGAGAAACTCGGGGCAGATATTATTGATAGTTTATTCATTTTATTAAGGCATTAGTTGTTGCCATGTGGCCAGGTTGTTCAGATACATTCTCAAATCAGAGTTGTAGTTTCTTTGTGGTAATAGATTCAACATTAAACCTTTTACAGTTTGAGGAGAATCAAGGCTCTCCTGTTTTCTTTTTGGTTTGTTTTTTAATAATAAATAATAATCAAGATAGCTCTTTATTTTTGTGCTGTTTTTATGCTGAAGTTCTTTACAAGTGGTGTAGAATTGGTAGCAGGTGGTTCTACGCATCAATAGATCAGGTTGTTTCTGAAAGTTACAAAGTTCTTTAAAAAACAAATGCAGGTTTAAATGGTGAATGCATGAGTGTATGTAAGTGTGTATAAGTACATGTTACAAGGTTAAGTTTGTTGTCTGTAAGTTATATTGTATCAAAAAAGAGAGAAAAAAAGGAAAAAAAATAGTGATTGCACATTAATTATTTTTATTGCAGTTATGGTGTAGCATTGTAAATCCAGATGGCAGATGTCAAATATAGAGAAACAGCTTATTGCTCAGGGTATCAAATAGTAATTACACATTATACATTGCACAACTTATTGCCATTGTAGTGTCGCATGTAAAGTCTGGTTGCAGCAGGGATGAATGACCTGTGGTAGCGCTCCTTTTTACTAAAAGAGCTGCTCAGCTCCTCTACAGGCCGGTGCAGAGGTTGGAAGGTGTTGTCCATGATGGATGGAAGCTTGGACAGCTCCTTCCTCTCAGACACTTTCTCCGCTGAATCCAGAGTGCAGCCCAGGACAGAACTAACCTTTCTCACCAGCTTATTCAGTCTCTTTCTGTCCCGCTCTGTGGTACCAGGGACCCAGCAGATGACAGGGTAGAGGAAGGCTGTTTTTTTTCCCTTCGTTCTATTTTTATCCATTTGGACATATTTCTAACTCCCGTGCTGCGGTGGAGTTAAACCTATTTTGCCCTCCTACCTCGCTTCCTTTAGCCACGACCCTCTTTCCACTTGCAGTATCTTTTGATGCAAGGCCTTCCAGAATCTATAATACAGAGGCGTTATTATTTTTCAGTGAATGAGGTTTTTTATAGGCCCAGGTGGAGTACAACTTTGCTACTTCTGTTATTTGCTTTTGTTTCTAAAATATAATGCATACAGCCTGTAAGGTAAAAAAAAAAATAAAAAGTTACCAATCAATCAATCGAATCATATTGTGATGTCTTCTGGAGTATCGAAAATATTCGAATTGTCGGGTCAGGAAATTGATCCTGAAAGGAATCGCCATGATGGGAGTGATTTACACCCCTACAGTCATAGAAGGTTTAACGCAGGGGCCTCCTCGCTCCAAAATTTAAAAATTTTTAAAATCTTTTTAAAATATTTTCTTTTTTTATGTTAACTAAAAACAAAAAAATATTAAATGTTTTTCTTTCCAAACATTAGAAAAACATGGCTCTCCGCAGACACATTCATCAATTAACTGGGTTAATCAATCACTGGTTGTTGCATTGTTGTTGCTTTTCCCAGCCTGTGTTCTGTGTGTAACTACAGCCTAATAATAACTCTCTGACTGCTTTGCGGAAATATTCGTCATTAAAAACAATAACACCGAAAGTCTATCAAAATAAAACTCCAATGTGAGCGGCAGGTTTCAGTATCTTTGTCGTAAAAAGAATTAAACGCCTTTAAATAATTGAAGAATGTAAATGTGTTGCTTTGATAAGTGAAAAAGCATGATAACACATCTAATGTGTTGTTCATTGTACCTGAGTTTTATTTTTTTAAACCCCTCTAACCGGAAGTGCAGCCTGGCTCTACCTTACCTGGTCCGCTTCCTGTACCTTGACGCTCAGGTAGACGGTTTTCCCCTAAAACTTTCCGGAACCTTTTCTATTGAAGTGAGCGGGACCTAAGTGCTTGCTGGACATGGATTTAAACTTTTCTATCTACCTGTAGGACAGATAGAAAGCCTTGGTATCAGGGTGGGGGGGTCGGCTGGACGTCTCTGACTGTAGGTGAGTAATTGGTCTGTCCGATAATGGAGGAAGGAGCCGCAGTGACGCCATGAAAGTGAAAATGATATTTAAACAGGCAGAAACAGGTGACCATGAATAAACCTGTCCAGTGTTTTAAAGTGTGACTAACTGAATTACCGATTAATGTTAAAGAGCTGACCGTTTGTGTTGACTGAGCAGGATTAAAGTGACGTTGCGTTGTGTCCTGTAAACAGCCGTCTCTGTGGAAAACGTCAGCAAAGAAAAGCAACAACAGCGCAACAAACTCAGGCGGTTTACAGACAGGTTACCTTATTCACTACAACACCAGGGGCGGTTACCAGGGGGCCAGATGGAGCCAGGAGGGGGCCAGCGCGTTTTCATGGTGGCACAGAAAAGCATGAAATGAAAATCAGGGCAAGGGGTTCAAAGTCATAAGGTCGTAAAATTACGAAAATTAAGTCGTAACATTACAAGAATAAATTCATAACTTTGCGAGAATAAAGTCATAAAATTAAGAAAATAAAGTTGTAACATAACAAGAATAAAGTTTTAACATTACGAGAATAAATTCATAACATTACAAAAATAAAGTTGTAACATTACAAGAATAAAGTTGTAACATTACGAGGATAAAGTTGTAACATTACGAGAATAAAGTAATAAAATTACGAAAATAAAGTAATAAAATTACAAGAATAAAATTTTAATATTACGAGAATAAATTCATAACATAACGAGAATAAACTTGTAAAATTATGAAAATAAAGTTTTAACATTAGAAGAATACAGCTGTAACATTATGAGGATAAAGTCGTAACATTATGAGAATAAATTCGTAACATTACGAGAATAAAGTAATAAAATTACAAGAAAAAGTTTTAAAATTACGAGAATAAATTCATAACATTACGAGAATAAACTTGTAAAATTATGAAAATAAAGTTTTAACATTAGAAGAATACAGTTGTAACATGAGGATAAAGTCGTAACATTATGAGAATAAATTCGTAAAATTACGAAAATAAAGTAATAAAATTACAAGAAAAAGTTTTAAAATTACGAGAATAAATTCATAACATTACGAGAATAAAGTTGTAATATTAGGAGAATAAAGTCATAGCATTACGAGGATAAACTCGTTACATTAAGAGAATAAAGTTTTAACATTACAAGAATAAAGTTGTAATATTACGAGAATAAAATTTATAACATGATAATAAAATCGTAAAATCACGAAAATAAAGTTGTAACATTACAAGAATAAAGTAATATTACGAGAATAAAGTTGTAACATTACAAGAATAAAGTAATATTACGAGAATAAAGTTGTAACATTACAAGAATAAAGTAATATTACGAGAATAAAGTTGTAATTTTAAGAGAATGAAGTCATCATACCACTATCCGTTTCAGAAAGAAAGCTCTGAGCTCCGACCAGCGGATGACGGTCGACCAGCGCCACCAAACAGCAACCTGAGTCCACTTTGTCATGCTGCCCAATATGTTGCTGTTGTGCTAAAAGATTTCCTTATAAGTTCACATGATGCTCCACATTCCTCATTTTAGTGAAGAAAGCGCTTCTTGTAGGAGTTGTCATAAAAACATGTTTCTTGTAATTTTAGGACTATTCTCATTGTGACTTTTTTCTTGTAATATTACGACTTTATTCTTGTAATATTACAACCTTATTCTCGTAATTTTACAACTTTACCATCATAATGCTATGACTTTATCGTCATAATTTTTCGACTTTATTCTCGTATTGTTATGACTATTCTCGAAATTTTACGACTTTATTCTCGTGATTTTATGACTTTATTCTTGTAATTTTTTTACTATTCTTGTTGCGACTTTATTCTTGCAATTTTAAGACTTTATTCTTGAAATAGAAGGGAAAAAAATATCTAGCCTGACCCTAATACTCCGTCATAGTATTAAGATAGCTGATTAAAGTGACATTTCTATTCAGTTAGATTTAATTAAAACCCTATTTCTTATTAGGTCAATATACATCCTCAATTTAGGAATTTTACATATTATTAGCTTAATGTAAGTCAAAATTAGATTTTTATTTTTATTTGTTTTGAAAGTTAAAAATTTAGCAGATGAAAACTGGGATCCTGTGTCAACACCAATTAAGCTACCACCGTAAAACAGAATTTGTAAAGAAAAAAAATGAATACATTCAAATGACCTATCAGTAACCATGTCTTTTCCAGCGCATATCATCATTAGAATTTCTTTGAGTATTATGTCTTCAGTACAGGGGCCAGGACATGATCTACAGGGGGCACTGGCCCCCATTGGCCCCTTTCTAGAATCACCCATGACCAACACACTTGATTTTTAACATTTATTTGAGAAATAAATAATGATAATCACATCTAAACATAAAGATATAATTCTTTGAATATCACCATTATTACAAGTTTTTTTTTATGTAGATAATGCTATCAGTAACTTTTAAAGTAACTTCAGTTACTTTTTTTCCTATTGGTATTCAACCTTACAAAGTCTTTATTATGATGCAGTTTAATTATAAAAAGTGAAAAAATTGTTTATTTGTTGTGGTTAATTTTATTCCACATAACAAGATGAATTGTAGATGTTTAATTTGTATTTTAACAGTGGTGTTTTTATTAATTGTAGTGCTGATAGTCTTAAATAAATAGCAACATTACTATTTTACATTATTAGTATGATTAAAATACGTTATTGTTGTAATGCAGCTCTTAATATATTATTACCAACATTAAACAGTGTACTAATAGCACATGTAGTCTTATGATTGATAATCCATTTGGGAAACCATGATTATTATCAGGGGCGGATTTAGGAAATCTGGGGCCCTAGGCAAAGACAGGCAGGGGGCCCTCTGAATAAAGAAGACAACACATAAAACAGACCCATTATACTGATACAGACATTTTAATAGAATAGAATAGAGTAGAATTGAATTGAATTGATCAGAAACATAATTAATGTGCAAAATAAGGAATAGTTGTATTAACTATAAATGTAAACAGAGTTTTATGGGGCAACTGCCTAGTATTGCCTAATGGTAAATCACCCCTGATTTCAATGATAACAAAAAGAACATTAATAAATACCAATATATTATAATAAGTAGTATTAATAGTAGTAATATCATTGTTAATACAGCTCAGTTAATGTTTAGACTCATTCTCTAATATTACTCTATAATTTAAACCATCTAGAATTAGGGGTTTCCCTTAATGTTTTTCAACAATTGTGATGAAACACTGAGATGAGTTTTCAGTTGTGACCGAATTGAGTTGTTTATCATTTGGGAATACTCCCATGACATCACACAGGTAATCTGATGAATGAATGGGTTATTGTCTCAGACCAGGTTTCAGCACTATGAAACCTGTCAGGCCACATTACACGATGCCTGCATGTAAGAGTAGTTTCCTTTGTTTTCTTTTTTCAAAAGGAAGATGCCCTCATGCGCTTTAAAGTGATTCGAGATTCTACCTGATAGAAAGCTACTACAGCCCAAAAAATATTTTTAGTGACATTTAATTAGTTCTCAGCCTTGCTACAAATGGTATAGAATTAATATCTTTCTTCACCGTTCTACACACAAACCCTATTATCTTATAACACTGTAATAAAACGTAGTAAGAATTTTTTAAATTTACTAAAAATAGAAAACTAAGAATTCAATTAAATTAAATGTATTTATATAGCACCTATTCACAACACATGTTATTTCAAAACACTTTACAGACACAATTTAATCAGATCATTCAGTCACATTGGTTCAAAGCTTTCTGTCTAAGAAAATTCATCTTTTTGCATCCAGTCATTAACTTTGCAGGATTCGCTCCTCCTGGATGAGCATTTGGTAACAGTAGAAATTTTTATTTCATTGTGTTATTAACTCTACAGCAATCCCTCACGTCACAAATGCTCACTGCAACAGTGGAGAAGAAAAACTCCCTTCTAAAAGGAAGAAATATCCAGCAGAACCAGGCTAAGTGTGAGCGTGTGAGAAGACAGGAGCAGACGCACAAGAGGAACATAGAAGCACTGATCCATCATTACTCTCTATGTTAGAAAAGGTACGGCTAAACTAGCTCCATAGGTGGGTCTGTCTAGGAAAGAATAAGTTATGTAGATGAGCTCTGAGCCAGGTTTCATGTCAGAAGGGATGATAGAGAGCATGTACAGTTATGCTACATTCACACTACACGCGGCTGAAGGATCAAATACTGCTAGTTTACATGCAAAGTCAATGTAAACGCGCATCAAGGTACAGCAAGGTGCAGCCTCTTGAGCTTCTAAGCATCTGAAACGCATGACGCACTGCAAAAGCAGCAGCTGCTGATGCAAAGCGCTATGATCACTCTCCTGAAATGCCTTAATTAACTTAAAATGATGAGACCTGCCGGTAAAACATATTCGCTTTTATTAACATTAGTGAACGTTAGCCTCTGACGACTGGGCCAAAGGCTGCTGCTGAACAGGATTCCCAGTCACAGAGTTCCGCCGGTATTTGGAAGTCTGAGCGGCTCCGACAGCGAAACAATAATTGAAGGAAGGAAGGAAGAATGTAATCTTGACGAAGTGACTGCACAGATGAAGTTTTCTGGGTGACTCTCTTATTTAAAACATATTAAAGCTACTTTTTACCCACTGATCACAGCATATATAGCTGCCAATGTTACAGGCTGCTGAAGCTGGAGTAGCAAAGATGCTTCAGCTGCATGTCAGAACTAAACTTGTACAAGCATCAAAAATGAAGCAGCATGCTCATTTGTGCTGCTCCTGCTGCAAGCGGTCTGAACGTAGCATTAGCAGCAGTAAAAACTGAGCTTGCAGCTATGTTTTGGAGAGGAAACAGGACTAAACACTGAAAAGTATTCCTAACTCTTCCATCTATAACACAAGTATATATCCATTAATTTCACACCTAAACAAAGAACCAGACCAGATGAAGCTACTATGATGTAAAAAAAAAAAAAAAAAGCAGAGAGAACATAAAGGTTCAACTAACAAATAATAAAACAATAGACGCCTTTATGGTTCTGCACCCAGATGCAAGTCAGTACGGCAAGGCACATGACAGCCTGTATAAAATTTGTCATGTTTGAAGGAAACCAGAAAACCCTTCATCACAAGGTCAATTACTCTCCTTACAATGAAGCATGGAGGTGATTACATCATGCCTTTGGGATTATTTTTATCAACAGGGAACCGGCAGATTAGTCAGCATGAAATGAATGAGGGATGCAGAGATGTTTAGACATATTCTGGAGAAAAACCTGCTACAGAGTGCTCTAACGAGGGGACCCATCGGCGGTTTTGAGTATTACAGGTAGAGATG
>NW_015150773.1:329072-345947 GCF_000732505.1 Cyprinodon variegatus
AAAATAGTCGAATGGATCGTTTCAATCGGCGAAACTGGAAAATACGGACCCGATTTTTTTTTAAAAACTGGATCGGCAGTCTGGATCGGCATTTTACATGCTTTGCCGATACGCATTTTTTTGCCAATATCGGCGTCCCGATCCGATACGTGGATCGGATCGGGACAAGCCTAATTACAGGCTAGCGAAGAAACAAAACGACCCCTGTTCCAAAGAGGCAGACCTGCTCGTCAGGTTTCTAAGCCAAAACAAGGCTGTGTTTGGACCACTCTATAAAGCCTCAAACCCAACGCTATTTCAACATTTTAACCTGAAAAAGCTTCTTGGATGGGAAGCGAAACGTCTTCAAACTTGGAAACAAAGTCGAGTGGATTGTTTTTTTTTTTACTCTTTGGGAATTAGGAGAAGGTACAGGGCTGTGAAAACTTTCTGCTCTGTATGTGAAAAAATGTGTTTTCTTAAGGTTCCAATAACTCTTTTTGCATCGTTTTTCTTTGCTTTCTTGCAGCTAATAAATCATGTCGGTTGGAAACAGTGAAAGTCTGAGACGCAGCGAGAGGCAAGGGGGCAGCAGGCAAGTGTCATTTACAGAGGAGCGCTGCGTGGATCCCGTGGAGGACAGGCAGCCAACCAGACAGCCAAAGGCCAGCCACAAAGGGCGCCTTAAAGATGCTAACGCCAATGAGTCAGAGAGCGTCAGATTTGTGCCTGGTGCAGCCGAGCCCTCTTCTTCAGCAACAAGCTGTAATCCCTGCTCTTCCCTGAAGACCTGTAAAAGTTTTTTGTGCACTGTAATCACATGTGGACTGTACAGGGTCTGCCAGTGCTCCATTCTTTCTCCATGCTTGGCGCCAAATGAGAGCTCCCCAAAGGAGACGGAAAAGACAAGCCTCCAAGGCGTCAAACCAGAGGACAACAAAGAAGATTCTGACATCGAACTGACAGACTTTCACATTAATGGAGTCCCAGTATTCAGTCCGAAAGAATGTTTAGACCTTGATAGCAAATCTCCATATCCATCCTTACCTTCTCAGACTCATACAGGGTTTGCCTCTTTGCATGAGTCCTTGACATTTGAAGACTGGGAGGACGGTGAAGAGAATGTGGACTCACTGATCACCAAGAAGCTGCTGGAGCTCTACTCTGAATATCAAATCGAAGAGTTGGCCAGGTGCACCTCCGACTCAGTGTTTCTGAGGAAGAGCAAAGCCATCGCACAGCTTATCAACTCTGTGGCAGAGGAGCACAAAATGGACGAGCAGGAAGCAGAGTGCCGGCTGGTGCGGGGCATCATCCGCATCAGCACCCGAAAGAGTAAAAGGAGGCCCCCCATTCCCATGATGGAGAGGACGCTGTCGGACAGTGGGCACGGAACCATGATCGGCAGTGGATCCTTTCCTTCCAGCAACAACAGTAAGTTGGACCTTTTGCACTCCTTTATGGTGCTGTGCTGTCAGATAAATCGTTTGATTTGTATTTTTCGTTTCCTTAAGATGACTACAAGTCAAATCCAAACATCCAAATATCAGACTTGACTTCCACTGACAAGTTTGCCAGAGACATGTGGAGGAAGAATGACGGTAAGGATGCTTCAATGTTAATTCCCTGTTAATATGTGATTTTATTTATTTATTTTTTTGTTTAGGTGGGGGGCCTATTCTTAAAGATACACAAACAAAATCTCTGATGAATTTCATTGTGAGCAACTGAGCAGGAATCAGTACATTGATAGCTTAGCTCTTTCTGAATATTGAACTAAGCTGTTTTTTGTTTAAGTGAGAAATCCACACTTTCTCTTGGCCAATTTCTTTCAAACAATTTATTTAAACTGGACCAAATAATTTCATATTTAACCCGATATGTTCTAGCAGCAATTTGGCTTCAGTATAGCGCCTACAATAGTAGCTATTCAAAATTTCCCCACTTTCCTTGATGGGCCCTTGGCTGGCCCTTGACTGGTCTTTGGTTGGTCCTCTACAGTTTATTTTTAAACTTCAAGCTTTGTACTATATTATTCTTTCTGTCATGATTGGCGTACATTAAAGTCATAGGTAAGTCATATTTAAATGTCAAATCATTCTGGCTTAAACATGTATATAAATGTGCTCTTTATCAGACTATATTGTCCAAAAAAAAAAAAGAAATTCCTGTCTTGAAATCTTTTGGTTTTTTTTCGTTATCTTCTGCAGGCCAGTTAGTTATACGTCAGCCTGAACACCTAAATTCGGCCAATCATATATCAACGGTCATCTGTTAATCAAATTTTTTCGGTCATAGCATCTTGATTCATATTTCGCACCTAAAATATGCAACGGAAGAATCATATAAGAATCATTTCCTTTCCCATTGAGTTCCATCCCAGTGTTCACGGGGATGGACGTCTGTGTCTTCAGCAGGTGTAGAGCTAACAGAACTGGCAGCGTTGCGAGGCAAGGGCTCAAACATGTACGGCTGTAAGCCTTCTACACCAAACCAAGCTTCTGCCGCCCTGGCGTCCTCTTCCACATCTCCGTCCCCGCTTTCCTCCTTTAAATAAAAAATTTATGATGGAGGAGACTCATCCACGACCTCCGACACAAAACTCTTCTCCTCTTGCATGTTTCTGCTGTCCATAGCGTTCCTGGACAGTGTTGTTGATCAGTGCTACTTGGTCACAATGTAATTTCCCATTGGGAACCTACTAGCACTAAGTTGCTAACTGGTTAGCAAGATGCTTTCGACACGACCACAACCAAACTTTCTTGCGAACCTTACACCACAACAATCCCTCCCCCTTGATAATCGACCAATCACATTCACTTTATTCACTCGTGTAAAGTCGGGCTCCACTTGGGAGAATTCAGAAATGCAACAGTTGGAACAGCCGCTTCCCTACGACTTTAAGATAGAAGCATCATCTACTGGTCAGACCCTATAATTCAGTGAAAGGGTGGAGTCAGAGTAAAAAAAAATATGCCCAGGAGAAGGCCAAAGGCTGGGAGTTGGAGGGGTTTTGCTGGGAATTACAGGAGAGTAGGCTGCCATTTGGCTGCCGTTTGACTCGGAAGGGGGATTTTGAATGGTTGCTACTAAATAAAGAAAAAAAAAACACAGATAAGAAAGTTCATCTAATCTGAATTCTGTTGCTACTTTGGTGTTAAAATGAAGTAAGAAGCTTGCAGCTCTTTAATACTCCAGGTGGCTATATAAGATATTTTCATATTTAAGCTTCTGATTTGCTTTTAAAATCAAATATGTTAATTTATATTGTGTAAATAGTCATTACTATCAAATCATATAAACAGATTATTAAAAGGTTTTCTGTCTAAAGAAGCATTGCAGATCTCATCAAATAATTGACTTGCGAAATTCTCTCCTTGCAGCAGCAGTGGACAGTCACATTGTGTCGTTAACTTTGCAGCAGTCCCTCAAACTGAGCAAAGCTTGACCAAAACCAGGCTCTGTGCAAACAGCCTTTTACAACAACTGACAGGGATTTCGGGTTTTTTTCCTTAAAAGCACTCTTCTTAAGTCACATCCTGCTTTTAGCACACCGTCGCAGCAGGCATTTATCTTTCCAAGATCCAGAAAAAACATACCGACTGTTGTAACTGTGTCAGGGTACGGTTGTGAGGCCATTTTAGGATCTTGGATTGTGTTCACACCAGTGTGGTCTGATATACTGTAAACTATAAAAGCCTCTTCATGTAGTTAAGGAGGGACAGTCATTTATTCCCAGCAGTTTTTCCTCAAGGTTTTGATAGTAGTGATATTTATGAGCCAAATTACGGGATTTCTGTAGATGTTTACATTTGCAAACCATCGCCAGCAGGAGCTGCTGCAGGCTCGCCATGTTTTCCATGCGGATTCTTCCGCATAGTTACAAGTTATTCTAGTTTGATGCGTCTTTGAGGTCCATGTGGCCAACTTACATCATTTTGGGATTCCACTTGAGACATAAACCAAGCTTATGTCTTGACCCAAGCGTTATCTTAATATGACACATATTAAATTATTTTTTTTAGGTCAATATGGAGCACTTGGTGCATATCGATGCTCCATGCCAGTTGCTCTTCCCAATAAACTCTCTGTGGTAGCTTGAGTGTCAGACTGAATAGGTTGCACAACCAAGAGTGGCACTGTACAGCAGCCAGTGCTCCCTTTAACAGACCACTGTTAACTTAGCTAAAACTTACCTGATCAGGCGGTTTTTTGTTGTTTGATATGGAAGTTCAGAGCATTAAATATTTATGGTGCAAATATGCAGAATTTTGGATTGGTTTTATCAGTGTGATGCAGAGTCAGTGACATGATTAATAGTTTTCACAACAGTTCAGCTGTCTGGTGGTGGTGGGGAAGAAGCTGTTTCGGAAATCTGCTGGACCTGCATCGAGTGCTGCAAAGACTCTTCCCAGAGGGCAGCAGGGACAACAGTCCATGGTCAGGGTGTGAGGGGTCATTGATGATGTTACGGGCACGGGACACGCAGCGCTGGGATGAAATGTCTTTTATGGAGGGAAGAGAAGAGCCCTGCTGATGTTCTCATCACTCTTCTCACCTTCTTCCAGTCTGAGGCACTGCAGCCTCCGCACCACACAGCGTGACAGCTGGTCAGAACACTCTCTATGGTATTTCTGTAGATGAATGTGCCGAAAACAAAATCACATAAAAATCATCAATGGAATTCCAATTTATTAACCAATGGAGGCCTGGATTTTATGTCATACACAATTTAAAGTGGGAAAAAAAAAACAGGCTGATCCAAATTTGATGAAATGTCCTTAAAACCAGACAAAATTGACCTCCCTTACAATGCCTGGGCATGCTTCCAATGAGATGGATGGTCTCCTGATGGATCTTCACGCAGGTCTTGACTAAAGCATCTGTCAACTCCTCAACAGTCTGTAGTGATGTTGGTGGACGTGATGTCCCAGATGTGTTTAATCAGATTAAGGTCTGTGGAAAGGACGGACCAGTCCATAGCTTCAGTGCATTCATCTTGCAGAAACTGCTGACACACTCACACTAGTGTCCTGCATGATGTTTGGCTGTGAGCACAACTATCTATTGATGTCTGGCTCTCATACCATCCTCATGGAGTCGGTTTCTAACCCTTTATGCAGACACATGTACGTTGGTGTTCTGTTGGAGGTCCTTTTGCAGGGCTCTGGCAGTTCTCCTCCTGTTACTCCTTGTACAAAGGAAGAGGTAACGGTCCTGTATCTGGGTTTTTGCCCTCGTACGGCCTCCTCCGCATATTCTGATGTACTGGCCCATCTCCCGGTAGCGCCTACCAGCCTCTGGACACTACGGCAACAGACACAGGAAACCTTCCGCCACAGCTCGCATTGATGTGCCATCCTTGATGAGATGCACTACCTGATCCACTTGCGTGGGTTGTAGAGTCTGTGTCATGCTACCAAGAGTATCAAAGCACTACCAACATTCAAAAGTGACCAAAACATCAGCCATAAAGCATAGGTTCTGAGAATCGGTCTATGATCCCCACCTGGAGAACCACTCCTTTATTGAGTGTGTCTTGCTAATTGTCAATAATTCCCACCTGTTATCTATTCCTTTTCCACAACAGCATGTAAGATTGTCAATTAGTGTTGCTTCCTAATTGGACATTTTGATTTCACAGAGTTTTAAGGTAATTGAAGTTGTACTGTGTTATTTACGTGTTCCATTTATTTTTCTGAGTAGTGTATGATGTGTTCTAAATAATGATAGTAGTGAGTACCATAAAATGCCCCCTCTGCCTTTGTTTTTTCTTTTGCCTATATGATATAAGCTACAGTAGATGGAACTTTCTTTGACATTGCAGCTTAGCTTCTCACAAAGTATGAATTGTTGGAGGCAAAACCAACTTTTGTATTTATTCTTTCCACCTCAAAAATCCTTTTGTCTTCTCATGAAGATTGTAGTGTCCTTCAGTCATTGGGATCACCAGGAGCAGGGGTGGCCATTGCCACACTGTGCTATGTCCTGGCCACCCCACTGGCCAGTGTAAATTGTAGTAGCATCAGTTTAGCATTTCATCCCATTATGCACAACCAGCACCGTAACAGTCTTCAGTCTACTGGTCCAAAGTTGTCGGCTATCACATTCCAAATCCTGGAGTAGAGAACTCCACAATCATAAGTTGGGAGTAAAACTTTCCTCGGGTAAACGGCAGATACCATGTTTTTTGTTTTGCTTTGTTTTTCTGTGGAAGGCTATTAACAGAGATTTGAAAATATTGGGTACAATGTTTTAATCTGCGTCTAATAGAATGCATGCCTTTTAACCGGTATGGTAATCTTTTCACTTTGTTTGGATCAGTTTGCAGTTGCATCACTTGCTGTTTTGGCTTCACCTGCAGTTAGCAAACATATTTTTCACTGTAGCTCTTCATACAGCCTCCATCTCCATTAGTGGGTAGGAAACCTAGAATATACTAATGGGAAAAATTCCCCCAACTTAAGTTGGAATTCACAGCAAAGGCCATAGTTTATGACTTAATTAATGGTCCCAGACATGCTTGATGGTAAAACAGTAAAGGGTATGGTAGTAAATGGTGTCTGGGAGGTCAGTGGAAATCCCCATGGTTCTCATCATAGGGCTGTGTGTATTTTTTTTGTGTGTGTATTCTTTTTGTACCTCTTTGCTACACTATAATACACTGGTGCAGGCTCAGACTGGAAATGATTTTTGGCCCTGGCATTTTTCCATCTACACCCAAAAAACAAAAAAAAATAGAAACATAGTCAAATGCGTGCGTCTCAAATGTGAAACACAATGCGAATACACTTTGTGGATTAACCGATCTATCTTCAAGCATCACAACAACCATTACCAAGACTTCTTTAATGCAGTTTTACTGGCTTTGGTTATTAACACGGACACAACAGTGACAGCTGCTGTAACGTCCACACTTGCACAAAGCCACCCACCCACTCACACGCCCGAGTGTTTTAAAAACACCAACATAAAACAATACAATATAGAGGGAGACAGGCAGTTCTTCAAGAATGAATACATGAAAGCTCAGTGGTGTGTAAGTATTCACTGCGAGTCTAGGTCAATGTGCTCGTCAACAAAGCACATAAGATGGGAAACGTTAGCCTTTAAATGCAAAACCCCATCATGCACCACAACATATTTTTGCAAAATGTTCTAACATAAATTCGCCAAATATAAGAGGAACATCGTAGTTTGGTTTATATAAAGCATTTTTGTTGCAAAGATTTTACAGTTTGAAGAAATAGAAAATTACACCATATGCCAACTGTCGCAAGGATGTACATGACAAGGAAGGGCTATATATACTGCATGCATCATTTAGGTAGTTAATATTGTATTCTTGAGCTCCTTGAGTTATTTACTGTCACATGTAGGTGCTTTGGATGGAGAGTAAATGTTGGGGCTGGTATGATTTAAGGAGGGCCGGTGCTGAAATTTTGACCGGCCCACCACGCAAATCACAGATTACCAGTCTGACCCTGCACTGGTGACAATCCTGTATTGATTTGTAGGAATTAATATGCAAAGTGATTCAGAATTGGAAAATCTGTTTTTTTGACAAATTCCTTACTGTGCAGATTAGTTTAAAGAGCCACTTTATCAGAGCTTTAAGCAGAAATGATTGCCCTTTGCCTCACATCACTACTCACTGATCGATGTGTGTTATTTACGTGGGCATGGTCGAAGTAGGTGATTCCTGGAGGGAGTGGGTGAATGATGCTCTACTTGAAACGCTAAAGGCTACTCTTTTCCAGAGCAGGGAGCTGCTGCTGCTCAGGGAGCAGAATTCATGAAGGTTACTCAGACATACATGAATTATGAATCTTAGCCAAAAGTTTTTTTTTTTAAGTTGATTTTGCAGGATATAGACCTTTTAAGGTCAATTATATTTTTTGTTCTTTCCTCATAGATCACACTTCAAGTTCTCCAACAACCTACTCATCCAGTCGCTCAGAGATGGAGTCCTCAGGTGTCCCTCTGCTGTACACTTCAGTGAGGACATGAATCATCCCTGCATTCCTGTCACATTGTTTCCGTAAGCGCACATGCAGAATGTTAACAGGAAGAAATTATTGGACTGGAGCCTCTGGCTGAGCCAAACTCCTTACAGAGGCCATGCCTTTGCCGTGGAAGAAGGAAAATGTCGGAAGTCTTTGAGTGACCTCAGGTTTCGGTGTGTAGATATACGTGTGGTTTCTAAATATTACATTTGTGCTTTGAAGGATTGCTTCTGTGGAAGTTCTACACAAAGCCTTAGGCAATGGCTTTTTTAAAAAAATGTACACATCACTGTTTAAATGTTAGTTTTTTTCAAATGTTAAATACATAATGACCAGTTAAAAAAACATTTAAAAACTTTACACTACTAGTTATTTTTATTAAAGTATAACAGCATTCAGTCTTCTTCGATTGGAGTCTTTGTAAACAAATCTGCTCACTTCGGCTTGCCAAAGTTCTCATATTGGGAGAACATGTTTTTTCCATGGCTCTCTTCAGGTAGATTAATTTTAAGGTGTAGTGGAGGATGTTCTTTTTCCTGGTGGATCATCAAAATAAGTGGTCTTCCTAATTGTCAATCATTCTGGTGATACGTTTACGTAAGGCCGTCCTACGTGCTCGTCCCATTTTCACTGACTGCTGGTGAGTCTGACATGGTGGGAAAAATTGCTAATCCTCTTTTGGAAAGAGCTTGTATGAGCTACGCAAAAGCAACTTTTAAACAGATTATGCATGAGGAGAAATGGGCTTGTGCACGCTCTCGCACGCGTTTAATAGGTGTTCCCTTAGGAGCGGGTACACGGTTGTGCATGTGCTTTTTTTTTTTTTTAGTGGAGAGGGCAGATCTTTTCGGAAATTTGCTGAACTCCTCCACTATACTTTTAGGGACTTAGTAGACCTGTCACTTCCTTTCCAGAAACCATTCTTTTGTTGCTTTTGATGTATGCTTGGATGTCCTGTGAAATCTGAAGGTGTATGATTATTACCTTACCATATAGGAAACGTTTCAGGACTTTAAAAATCCCACATCATGATACCACTACCACAGTTTCATCATGGGTGGAGTGCTCTTTTGGTGATGCTTGCCTGTAGCCAAAGTAAAGCTTCAACTGTGGGCATAAACCATAACACCCTGACCCATACCCCTGTAGAATATCAGGGATTAGTGTTTTCTTTTCTGTTAAATGTTCTGTGTTCATCCATACCTCATCCAGGCCCAAACCGTACAGAATGTATAGATTGTTGTCACATGCTCAATTTGACAACTAGCCAAAACAATGGTGGTGAACAAACATGGAATGTTTTTTTTCCCAGCTTTTTATTGTCATCACACTGCCACAAGTACAGAGCAGTGAAATTCACTCTTTGCATTTCAACCCATCCCCTTGGGGAGCATTGGGTTGCAATTGTGCAGCGCCCGGGGAGCAGTGTGGGGGTTAATGGTCTTTTTGCTCAGAGTGGCAGTCAGGCTGAAACCCATAAACTCTGGATTCCAAGCGTAATGCCCTAACCACTAGGCCGCCACTCCACTAACTGTCTTTAAAGCCGCAAAAAAAAGTCCAAGATCAAGAGTAAAAGGATGCAAGAGGATGTTTGATTCCAGGAGGGATAAAACTTAAGTTGTGCTTGTAGAACAATAGAAATAATGGAGAACAATAAAGCTGGATCAAAAGGCCAGGAAGCATTGTGATGCCACTGTGAACTCGTTAGTGCATGTCCTAGCTAAAAGTGCTACTGGGGTTAGATTACCTTTGATGCCCTATCCACCAAGCTGTTGGTTTTCATGGGGCATTACAGCATGGCTTATTTAGTAGCTGCATTAATGGATATGGCTCTTCGGTAGATCAGCGATATGGCGCCGAGCTCCATGCACCCAGTGCTGGGATTCTATTTAGGCCCAAAATGGACAATCAAAACACTATCAGGATGGATGCTTGGAATCTGTAGCCTTATTTAATCATAATCAGCTTGAGTCAGGCCTTTTTGGTATCAACATATAACTTAACTATGTACCTCTAAGGGTGTGTCAACCTATGCAAGCGACTTCTTTTTTTTAACTCTCTTCATCTAAACAAGGTGGTTTGTTTTTCAGCTAAACAGTAAAAGATATGACATGTTAGAGGTGGTAAAAGTTTCCCAACAGGCCTATAAAATAAAAAAAAAGTACCTAGCAATTTGGCGTGGTGTGAACAGTTTTAAAATCCACTGTTTTTTATATAGATAGTTAACCGTCTGTTCCTTTTTGTAGTGTTTGTCATTTTAAAATGTGACTTTTGACCTTGTGGGTTTGATTACTCTGCTCTTATTACATCCAGGATTATTGATTATTTTCTTTTTTGGTTTAATGTTAATTTCAAAACCTTGCCTATATAGACCTGCTTATTTGTTTAGTTGCTTAGTTGTCTTTAATTATGTTTATATTTCTGATGAATTTTTGATGTGCAAAGTGGCAATAGTATAAGATAAGATGAAGAAATATTGAATGTATTCTAAAAAAATTACGAGTACCTATTTTCTTTAACATTAGCTCTTTGTGTGTAGACTTAAAAAATAAGTTAGGAAAATATATATTTTTTTTTTTTGCTTTTCAATCTAGCAAGTGAACTTAGCATGAAGCCAACAGGAACTAGACTCTGTTGTTATCTCTAAGAATGTAGCAAAAGCTTCCTGCACATTTTATTTTCATGTTAAAGTAATTATTATATGTACCTAATAAAGTACATTTGGTTAGAGAGTTTTAGATATTTAAAATGAATCCAGTTTACCACCTGGATTTCTACCTCTCTCCTGTTTTCATGCTAAATTAAGCTAAGCTAATTAGCTTCTCCCTGTACATCATATTTCCTGTAAAAACATGAAAGCTAAATCCCTTTTTTTTTTTTTTTTTGTCATTAAAGGGATAACTTCAAAGAAACAATTAAAGCTCTGTTATATGTTTTTTAAAGGTTAGAATGTGATATCTGTTGTAATCTAGTAATTTTTTTAGACAGTTAGCATTTGCTAAATATGTTTGGTGTTGTTGCTTTTAGGCCTTTTTAGAAACATCATTGTAATCTAATCCAATAACTTCCTTGTTAAGAATTTATTTTTTTATAATTTTCTTGTTATCCTTTTTGTTGAAGGTTATTAAATTGTATAATACATTTAGGCCCCAGCCTCCCATTGTATGTTTCATTTCAATTCCATGTGTGAACTTTATGATTGTCTTATCTTTTGTAACATTATCTGTATAATTGGATGACAATCGGCCCACTTTGTTCTTTAATGTGCCTTGAAATTATGTCTGTAGTTAATCAGCACTGTATAAAGAAAAGTAATTATAAGGTTATGCAATACTTTCTGATTTTGATTTCAGAGCACAAAATGCAACTGATTTAAGAACTTCCAGCTCTGTCTGTCATGCTCTTTGCACTTTTCCCTTCTCTTGTATTATACTGTTATATAAAGTCTTCGTTAAAAATGTGGTATCTGCATTTTAATACCTTGCAACGTTAAGCCAGTAAAAAAAGTGAATAAATAAATGATGTGAAGATGAAAGTGTGGATCCACTGTTTATTTTATAATTAGACAGAGGACTGTGTGAGGGAATCACATTAACGCTGACAAAAATATGCATAATATTCTTAAAGACTGTTTATCCTTATGTTTAAGAAAAAAAATATTTTAACCAGGCGGAAACACAATTTGTTAAAGATAGGCTCTCTGTGTCTACTTCTTAAAGTGGAGGTCTTCAACAGGGGGTCCGCGACCCCAAGGGGTCCACAGAGGTACTGCATGGGGATCGCAGTTGATTAGACTTTTTTTATATGCCGCCCTGCAATTTTTTCCACTAATTGAAATGTATTTAAATACACATTGACATGAATTCAACACACTGTAGTAAACAAATAAATGGAGGCAGAAGATGTCTTTCGGTCATCAATGCACACATTCAGCGACACACAGGAGCTCTTTCAAGCTGGGCACCGTTCCATTCACAACACCTGTCCCATCAACCAGGAATAAGAATCAGAAATACTTTAATAATCCCAGGGAGAAATTACTTATGTTACATTACTCCATCTGTAATAAAGGACCAGTTTGATATAACACAATTTCATACAATATAACCATCTGGCCATCAGATTGGGGGTCCTTGGCCTGGAAAACGTTGAAGACCTCTGCTTTAAAGCTTTCTCTCTCTGTTTTTTTTTTCCTGAATAACTTTTATGTATTAAATAACCATAAGTCAGGACAACAGATTTTCATAGAAATTGTAATCTTACTCGGATCAGAGAAGTTGCTTAGAGTTACAGAAGGCAGCTGCCTACCAACCAGGCTCACTTCGCAGGAAGTGGCCTGATAAACTATTAAAGAGGCATTTTATACATCTCCAGTCTGCCACATCTTCACATTTTACATCATAGATGTTTGCAGATGAGGAGACATCTATGATTCCAGCCTTATCAAAATATTAGCTGAAGGACACCACTCTTATTCCATTCCCAAATCTTTGCCACGTACAGAATGAAGGTTTATATATATATAGATATATATATATATCTATATATCTATATCTATCTATCTATATCTATATCTATATATATATATATATATAATATATATATATATATTTTAGAGGTTATTTTGTTTCAGTTCTGACACACAACAGGCAGCTAATATTAAGGTGTATTAAACTGACATCGCTCATATTTATCCTAACAGTTTCAAGTTAGCATAGTTTAGAAATGAAACAATATAACTTTTTTGTTCTATTTGCTATTTATTTTCATCTATTTTATTTACTGTTCGACAAAGAAAACATCGCTAAATAACATAAATTTTTGCTCTAGAAAATTCTATTTTATCAGGCTCCTCTGTTCCTCCCAGAGCAAATTCTGTAAAATGATTGGATCAAAGTCTTGTCATTTAAAATACGCCCTTCCAATTGGTCGAAACTTTCGTGGGTGGAGTTAGTTTCCAGGAAGTAAGTCGTGTGACAACACGCTCAGTCTAATGCTCGTTTTCTTCTGGTCAGTTTACTTGCATTTATTTTTGTAACTCTCCTAGCCAACAGTACCGTTAGCATTCAACCTCTAGCGACATGGGGGAAGAAGAAGAAAAATATGACGGCATGTTGCTCGTCATGGCCCAGCAACACGAAGGAGGAGTGCAGGAGGTAAGCCAGCGTGCTGCTAATATGCTAATGCTAGGATGCTAATAGCCAGGGTACAGGTTTAAACATTTATAAGCGGCAATAGGAAACCGTCTCAATCAATTTACTTTATCATAAAATGTGAGAATTGCTAATACATTTAACATGGTTTATATATACAGTGGTATTTATTCCGTTGTCTTGCTATATTTGGCTTACATGTGTCTTAGAGGGGACACGAAGTTAGATGGATTTTAGCCTTAAAAGCAAAGGAGGTTTTGAGTTGCCCAAAGAATTAAATTCAATTCAGTTTATTTCTATAAAGCTTATTCATAACACATGTTATCTCAAGGCACTTTACAGTTCATCAGATCACCAGATCAGGCAGCCCCTCAGAATAAGCATGCTTGTAGCGATAGTGGAGAGGAAAAACTCCCTTTTAACAGGAAGAAACCTTCAGCAGAACAAGACTCGGTGTGAGCGGCCATCTGCTGAGGCTGACTGGGGTTCAAGGAGACAGAAGCAGAGATACAAAAAGCAACTGTAAAAACACACAGCCAGGCAGACAAGCTCTGAGTCAACTCCCACGTCAGAGGATGAAGAGAGCACATCCAGCCAGTCAGTCAGAGAAACAGGACTACACTGAAAAACAGGCCGATCTCCAACATCTATAAACAGCACAGCTGATATTTCTCTCCAGGATGGAGTCACAGCCAGTCAGGAACAGACCAGATGAAGCTACTATGAGAAAAAGCAGAGAGAGTGGGAGAATAGAGATAGAATGAAGCAGAATAGGGGAAAAGGGGTCCCTATGTCCTCCAGCAGTCTAAGCCTATAGCAGCATAACTATAGAAATAGCTTACTGCTGTACACTAATGATAATGTGTGAAGTCATTCTGAGGGGAAAGCAAATTTACAAAATTATACATGCTGCACACTGACTGCTGTAAAATGTTTCATGTCTGGTGTATTTTACCATGAAAGTAACTATTGAACTATGTAAATATCTGCTCATTTTTTAGAGTTACTGTGTGTTATGTTGTGATGGGATTCTGTTTAAAGATGTACGTCGAAATAAGTGGGTGTAGCAATTATTTCTATGTATATTACAAAATGGCTTGTGTTTTGCTTTAAAAATAGTTATGCTTTAAAGGTTTTTCTTTAAACTGCAACAGAACAACCTTTATACTGGGCTAACAGAGGGTGTAAGTTTTAGTACCGATTCTGCTGTATGCCTCTAACTGGAGTCTGTTCTTTCGCTCCAACAGCTAGTGAACACATTTTTCAGTTTCCTGCGACGCAAGACTGATTTCTTCATAGGCGGAGATCCAGGAGCTGCAGAAAAGGTGAGCTGTTTTACGCCATGTTCAGACAGCAAACGCTACAAGCAGCAAAAAAGCTTCTGCTGCTTCGTTTTTGATGCTTGTTCACATTGAGGTCTGACGCACCTCAAGTGCATCTTTGATGCTCCTGCAGCGCATCAAGTAAAATGTGTCTAGATGCATCTGATGCTTCTGCTGCTCCTGTGTTCGATGGCAGAGAACGGCTTTGCTATCTTTGCTGTGATTAGTGGGTCAAAATTAGTTTGAAAACTTTATCTGTGCATCAAGGTTACGATCCTGCCCTAAGATATTATTTCTCAGTCGGAGCCGCTCAGACCCCCCCATACACACACACACACAGCGGTAATTTTCTGTCCCGTTCAACAGCAGCCTCTGGCCCGGTTGCCTCTTTGTGGTTTACAGATATTGTTCATTACGGCTGGAAGAGCTTTTTCATTTACGTAATCCAAACTGCTGGCATCAGAATAATTAAACATATTTTTCCAGCAGGTTTCAATATTTTAAGGGAATTTAGGCGTTAAACTGTTTTTAGTGGAGTGATCATAGCGCTCTGCATCAGAAGTGCTGTGTCTGTCTCCCTGCCAGCTCCCAGATCAGCTTCTCTGATTGGTTGATGTGGCGCATCGAGCAGCCAGCATAAAATTTTTCCAACTAGAGAAGCTGCTGCTTGTGCAGCGCATCACGTTGCTCCAAAGCTCCGATGCTTTGCCTTTTGATGTGCATCAACCATTGACTTTGCATGTAAACTAGCTGCTTCTAAAGCATACGGTCTTAACGTAGCATTTACTGTTCTACTTCAGCTGAAGCTCAAATGGAAACTTTCCTAGAAGAATGAAATCTATTTGTGTTTTGTTTGGATCACCTTCTCCATTAAAACTACCAGGCCGAGAAAAGGAGAATGCACCAGAACAGACGTCCTTCTAAGATTCACCATGGGGGAGATTTAAAATATAACATTCATACTGCACTATGTTAGAAAGTATTTGTATATCGAAGAAAATTAAAAATGTTATCATATCAATTCATCCGAGTTTCCCTCTATCTGTAGCCTTTCGCATTGTCCAAATGCAAAACCACCTCTGCTCTCTTTATCCTCTTGGATTAGAAATAACTTTACACGTTTATTTGCCTCCCAAATGTGTTACTTTCAGCTGGTTAAAGAGAGCTTCGATCACCACAGCAAACTGGCCCTGAAAGCCCACAAAGACAAACAAGTGAAACAGGAGAAGGAAAAGAAAGAGAAAGCAGAACGAGCTGCCAAGCTCGCTGAGGAGGAGAGGAAAAAGAAGAACCAAGACGGACCAAGAATTCAGGAGCTGACAGACGAGGAAGCAGAGAAGCTACAGTCTGAGCTGGACAAGGTGAAGCCTGGATGGGATGTTTATCAACCAAACCACTGTTAGAATTGTTTTCCTGATATGTTTTCTTATTATTTATAGAAGAAGAAAGAGGAGGAGAAAATAAAGAATGAAACGACAAATGAAGAGAAGACGTCTGACAAAGTAGAGAAGGGGGTGAGTGAACGGTTTGAATTTTGGGACTCTAAACAATTGTTCTTTCTGTATTTTTCGAGGTTTTCATCTTGAATTTTTTTTCATTCAGTCTGACTCAGAGACGGAGGAGGATGAGAAGGACAAAGATAAACTGAAGCCTAATTCAGGAAACGGAGCCGACCTTCCAAACTACAAATGGACTCAAACGCTGTCAGAAGTAGATGTGAGTTTTCTCTCAGTGAAGCGTTCCTGCTGCACTTCACTGCTTCCAATTAGATAAGCAGTCTAAAAACCTTTGGTTTTAACCTTTTATCTGTTATCATGTCTTTATAAGAACGGCCCTACTGGTGCTGACATCCTCGACTTACGGGACCTCTTGTCTCACCAGATTTAAATTGCTTTACTCAGATTTTAGTCGTTCTCACAACAGAATCTCACATTTTTATCGAATGCTTTCTTTTTTATTGTGATTATCATCTGAGATGGAGCCCAGAGGCTTTAACTCCTGGTCCTAAAGAGCCTGATATGCTGATTCAAATTTTGACCAACGCCAATTCTTTTTTTACGACAGCTGTTATAAGATCACAATACAAGGTTCCAACTTTTAGTCATTTTATTAGAAAAAAATCTTTAATTAGACACAACATAAATGTACCATTTACTACGATGTGACAAAAAAGTCTTGACAATGACAAAAAAATAACAAAATTAATTATAAAAAACGAAATAATAAGTTTACTCTTCTGTAAATCACATAAAACACATTTTCCTCTATAATTCAATTCAGTTTATTTCTATAGTGCCAATTCACAACAATTGTTACAGTCAAATAGATGAAAGTTTTCTATTTAAGGAAAACCAGTTGATTGCATCGACTCATTGTCTCTTCAGCACTCCCTCACACTAAGCATGCTTGTAGCGA
>NW_015150773.1:346092-349723 GCF_000732505.1 Cyprinodon variegatus
GGTCATCTGCTGAGGCTGACTGGGGTTCAAGGAGACAGAAGCAGAGATACAAAAACACAGCCAGGCAGGCGAGCTCCGAGCAGACTCCCATGTCAGAGGATGAAGAGAGCACATCCAGCAGGTCACAGTCAGAGAAACAGGACTACACTGGAAAACAGGCCGATCTCCAACATCTATAAACAAAGGTGTTGATGGCAGCAGTACAGCTGATGTTTCTCCCAAGGACGGAGTCACAGCCAAACAGGAACAGACGACCATAGAACATAATACTAATTATCAAAGAGCAGTTCTTTAAAATACTAAATAATAATAATATTAATATATAATATGAAACTTAATGTTAATTGTTATATTTATTTGCAAAATATATAATTTTGCATATATTTCATCCAGTTTGATTTCAGTTTAAATCGTTTTAATCCGAATAAGTATGTGTATTCTAACGTAAAGATAACTTTAGAGTTTGTTTTGGTCTTTAAATGTTGTGAGATGTAAGAAATTATTGTAATATTATCTCTAACTCATCTTTCATGTGATTAAAACGAGATCTAAGGCACCTCCTATTCATTCTGACAGCAGCTGTCTGAACTGTGGTCTGATCCAAGATGGCCGCCCTCTAGGCACGTCGGCCTCGCTTCCGACGGCGTCCAATGAGTCATCTACGTATATAATGTCTCTGGTTCTTACCATTAAAGGTTTTCTTCTACCAATTATCTAAAGGGGGTTCCTTGTTGACGCCTTATCTTCTCAGAGCTCTGGATCAGTTCACCCCTTCAAAATAAAAGCCTCCAGCGATCAGCATACTTTGGTCGGCCTTTCAGTTCAGGGTGACAGACACTTGAACCATAATCTTTCCAGTCTCAGTTGATCGTCTCGAGAGGGATTCATGAGATGTTAAAGTTCTTGGCTTAGCACTGCTCGCTTTATATAGATTTGCAGTATTAGCTTACAGTATTGCGATCTCCAAGGACTTAAGCACACTGTTTTGCAGGGTGCTTTGGCGCTTTTTGCCAAAAGTGTTGGATCATGCAACTAAGTAATTGAAATGGATTTTCCTTAGCAACCCTGAAGGCAACCACTGCATTTCCTTTTTGAAGTGATAGCGGGGAAACACTAAAAGCTTGCTTGAAAGGGACATTATAGTCACATCAAATATCAATGAGAAGTTTAGGGCAGCAGGAAAGGCTGACTAATAGATCTTGGTAGAGTTTAGACATCAATGAGTGAGAAGTTTCATAGACCTCCTAAAATGAAGGAAATCATGTTAGCTGGTCAGTCAGCAGATCTGTTTTTTTTTTAAATCTATTTCTCTTTAACACTGTCCTTTATTGCACCATTTTACTCAAATAACATCCTATAGCAGAATCTGACCTTTTTTTCAAACATAAAAGCTAAATAAAATACACATTTTCTTTTGTAGATATTTTTCAACAGTGATGTCCTTTATCCTGAAACTCGTATAGCGTTTTTTATTTGATTTTACTGGACTCAGGGTTAAACTGGCTATTTGGATTGTGAAAGTTGCCCTCTTCTCCTCCACAGGAAGAAAAAAACCCTAAATCAAATAGATGCTTCTGTGAGTCCAATGATAAAATGGCTTTTTTTTCCTCTTGCCGTAGATCGCTGTGCCTTTTGATGTAAAGTTCCGTATCAAGGGCAGAGACGTAGTGGTGGACATCCAGCGTCGCTCCATCAAGGTCGGTCTGAAGGGTCATCCTCCCGTCATAGAAGGTCAGCTTTACAATGAGGTGAAGGTGGAGGAGAGCTCCTGGCTCATCGACGACGGCAAAGTGGTTACTGTCCACCTAGAGAAGGTGAGAGAGTCTGGGAACTTCTGTGTCCTCTGCCTTTACGGTTCTGAACGCCTCGTTTTTGATCGTCTTTTCTGATTCCTCAGATAAATAAAATGGAGTGGTGGAGCAGGATTGTTACCACAGATCCAGAAATAAACACCAAGAAAGTCTGCCCTGAAAACTCCAAGGTAAAGCAATGGAGCTCAAGGTTCAAGTTTATGGATGAATAATGACGTTATCTCCTCACCCGTGTGTTTCCTGCTGTGCAGCTGTCAGACCTGGATGGAGAGACGCGTGGAATGGTGGAGAAGATGATGTACGACCAGAGGCAGAAATCTATGGGGCTGCCCACATCTGAAGAGCAGAAGAAACAAGACATCCTGAAGAAGTAAGTCCTCCTCCGTCCATCTCTACTGTGGCGTTTGTTTTCTGATTGGACAGTGGAGCTGATTGTTCTCAGCATCATGCTCCTCTCTCTTAACTTTCATGGTGTTTTTATTTTGAGATTATGTTCATTTTGAATTATTCAATTATTTATCTGTAGGTTTGTTTAATACTGTAAGTATACAGTATTTGTGTGTACTGTAAGTAAATAGTTTGTAGAAATTATTTTAAATATGCTCGGTCCTGTATAATATATTTTCTGAAGGTAAACACACTATTTAGCTCTAAGACTCTATAACCTCAAATGTTCTCAACAACCTCAATAAGTTTTTTTCACTCATGCTGATTTTGCACAGTTTCAATCTTAGTCAGATAAATAACATGCTGCTGTCATTTTGCACATCTCTGATGTTGCTGCCTTTTTTTCAAATATCCATTACTGTAGAAATGTCCATTGCTATATATTGGTTATTTAATCTCCAGGTGCACAGTTTTATATTGTTATAACACTTTACAGTACAGTATTTTATTGTTTATATTTTAACTCTTCACTATTATGTTATTCTTATAAATTTTTTTTAAGGTCCATATTTGTGTGACCATTTTTACCGTATTTTCACGACCATAAGGCGCACCCTACTAAAAGGCGCAGTCTCAGTTATGTGTGCCATTACTGTATTTAACACACACATAAGGCGCACCGGACTATAGGGCACGGGTTTTATATACAGGTACATGTCCTCTACTACGTTTAAATACCTCTACTGCGTATTTAAAAATAGAGCAGGAGCAAAACTGAGTATGATTGTGCTTTATTCAAGTATTTATCAAACCTGGGAGCTGGCCGTGAGACGTTCCTATTGCGACAGGGTCTGAGCGCCTCTGATAGAAATAATATTAGAAGGCAGGATGATAATCTGGATGAACTGACTGCAATGATGAAGTTTTTTAGGTGGATTTTCTCACTTAAAAACATATTAAAACTACTTTATTCCCACTGATCACAGCAAATATAGCTGCAAGGTGTAATTATTAGGGCTGCAACTAACGATTATTTTAAAAATCGATGAATCGGCCGATTATTTTTCCGATTAATCGATGAATCGGACAAAAAATATTTTTTATATTAACCTCTTTATTCCAAAATAAACATTTTAGACAGAACAAACAAGCACACAAGTACAGGTTGCTCATTAACTGTACTGGTGCAATATGAAAAATAAATGTTTGTGTTAAAACTGCGCAAACTTACATGAGAAATGTAGCTGTACATCCACAAAATATAGGCTACTTTGTTTCTTAAAGCGCAAAAAAAGACATTTTTGTTTTTAAAAGCCCCTAAGAGCGGGGGATTTTTAGACTAGAAGAGGTCTGCCTTTTAAGACAGAAAAGTAAAGCAGTTAAAGTTGCTACTTGAGAAAATACTGAACCATAGAGATAAAAATAGCCCTGTG